>NW_019154103.1:38273-231243 GCF_002288905.1 Enhydra lutris kenyoni | reverse complement strand
CGTTAAAAAAGGAAAGGGTAAAAGTTAAAAAAATTTAGCAGAAGAAGAAAAATAAATTGAAAAAGAAAAAAAATTAAATTAACTGCAAGGCTAAAGAATCATGGGGAGAAAGCCATGAGTTCCGTGCTTTGCTTTCTCTTCCTTTGGAATTCCACTGCTCTCCTTGGTATTGAAACTGCACTCCTTGGTAGGTGAACTTGGTCCTGGCTGGGCTTCTTGTTGATCTTCTGGGGGAGGGGCCTGTTGTAGTGATTCTCAAGTGTCTTTGCCCCGGGCGGAGTTGCACTGCCCTTACCAGGGGTCGGGCTGAGTAATCCGCTCGGGTTTGCTCTCGGGAGCTTTTGTTCCCTGAGCGCTTTCCGTAGAGTTCCGGAGGGCTGGAATGAAGATGGCGGCCTCCCAGTCTCCGGCCAGGAGGAGCCGAGAGCCCAGGGCCCCACTCCTCAGTGCGCCCTCAGAGAACAGCGCCGATTTACTCCCGTCACCCTGCCTCCAGCCGCGCTCCGAGCGGACCGAGCCTGCGACCGGTTCAAGGCAACCCCAAGCTTAGAGCTTACTCCTCGGCTCTGTCTCTGTAGCCGGCTTCCCTGTTCTAATACCTGTAAGCTCTGCGACACTCAGACACCCCCGATCCTTCTGTGACCCTGCGGGACCTGAGGCCACGCTGACCCTGCGTGGGCTTCACCCCGGTTAAGCCTCTGGAGCGATGTCCCTCAGCGGAACAGACTTTTAAAAGTCCTGATTTTGTGCTCTGTTGCTCCGCCGCTTGCCGGGAGCCGGCCCCTCCCCCCGCGGTCTATCTTCCCGTCGCTTTGGATTCACTTCTCCGTCAGTCCTACCTTTCAGAAAGTGGTTGATTTTCTGTTTCTAGAGTTGCTGTTCTTCTTCTCTTCGATCTCCCGTTGGATTTGTAGGTGTTTGCAGTCTTTAGATAAGCTATCTAGCTGATCTCCCGCTACCTGAAGTAGTCTCAGCCTGCTACTTCTCCGCCATCTTGACTCCTCCCTGATTTCATATATTGAAAGTGCTCTGTAAATGACTGTCCTGCTGTCTGGAGTTTTTCTTGCATCTGAATCAGCAGAAAACAATTGTCTATACTCTCTCTTTGTCTTTACGTGGGTACACACAGCCTTTGCCAGCGGCGGATCAGATCCAAGTGAATGCCTGAAAAACCTGGAGAAGAGAAGGAGAGCCTGGTCTGAGGGTGGGGCCCCCATCGGCATCCCATCTAACAGCCCAGGGTCACACAAATAAACCCATAGTCACTCCAGAGTATAACAGGGCTCCTGGCCGACTTTGGTGTTAGAGCAAGTGTAATGGGACAAAAGAGTAGAGGGGACATGATATATTCAGTTGACCTTTGTCAGCCATGTCAGGAGGTAGAATGGAGTGCTGGTTATAAGCAGGGACGTCTGGAGCCTGCTTAGAACATTGCTTACTCTATGGGTCCTGGTATTTTCGAGAAGCAGCAGAGATTGGAGCTAAAACTTGTGGCTTGGAATGAACTGCCAGTGTCTGCTTTCGCCACTCACTGACCAGATGACCTTGGGAAGTTCCTGCACCTCAGTGCCTCAGTTTCTTCATCTGTAAAATGGGGGATGGCAATAACACCTGTTTCCTAGGGTGGCGGTTGTTGTGGTTAAATGAGTTCATAAACGTCGATTGATTAGAACAGTGTCTGGCATGTAGCACATGTTTGCTGTTATTATTGTTTTTTTTAAAAAGATTTTATTTATTTATTGGACAGACAGAGATCATAAGTAGGCAGAGAGGCAGGCAGAGAGAGGAGGAAGCAGGCTCCCCGCTGAGCAGAGAGCCCGATGTGGGGCTCCATCCCAGGACCCTGGGACCATGACCTGAGCTGAAGGCAGAGGCTTTAACCCACTGAGCCACCCAGGCACCCCATTATTGTTGTTTTTATAGACAAGCTCCCCCCACCGCTTTCTCTCCAGCTCAATAAATGCATATTTCCCCCCAGCCAGCCTGGAGGGGAAGACTGTTCATCACTCAGAGATCTTTCTAGGACCAGTGTGGCTGGTCATGTCTACATCATCGCAAGGTTGTTCTTTTACAGTCCGCTACAGGGGAGACCCATTTACACCTCCCAGCAGGCAATCCCATCCCACAATGTCCCTGCCTTTGCAGATAGTGCCCACTTGTCCCTTGTGGCTTTTCTCCACCTTCAGCTCTTCTGCTTGTGTTTTTCCTCTTCCTTCTGGTTTTTGAGTATGACCAAGGTTTCTTTTGAGTTCTGTCAACCATCAGGGGCCCTTGCACTGATCAGAACAGGGCTGCTGTTGGTCCAGATGAATGAATAGGTGGGTAGGTGGGCTCGATGGACAGTGTTTGATTGCTGATTTTTATGAAATCAATAGGAAATGAAAAATGGAGTATCAGAAAAATTAAATGCCCTGTTGCTTTTAAATTATTCTGATAATTTCATTCTTTATGCTGCCATACATCCAGAATGATACCAGTGTTATTTTAAGAGATGGCAAATAAATATGAATCCTGTTCCAAAACATCGCAGGACTCTGCAGTTTCCTCTGAGAATTTCTTGCCTTTTGAAGGTGGCCTTAAATTCCACAGTGGGAGGAGCATCCCTGAGCAGGCCCCCTCCGTGAGCAGTCTGCCATTCAGACAAGGACTTAAGGCATTCCTTCAGGACCGCCATAGTGGAATGAGTTGGGCATGTCATTTAAAAAATAGATATATATTTTTTATTTATGTATTTGACAGAGACAGACATAGTGAGAGAGGGAACACAAGCAGGGTAAGTGGTAGAGGGAGAAGCAGGCTTCCTGCTGAGCAGGGGGCTGGATGTAGGGCTTGATCCCTGGCCCCTGGGATCATGATGACATGAGCCAAAGGCAGATGCTGAACGACTGAGCCACCCAGGAACCCCCAAAGGCATGCCACTTTAGAATGAGCTCTGAATCTCCAGATTGTGAGCAATTTAATTCATACTCTTTGCGTAGCTTTGCCATTGACATTTATAAGCCAAGAGTGTTGCTGCCAACACAAGTTTTGAGTAGATTGTGGTATAAACAGATTTCCTCTTTACACATTCTAATCAGCGCAGAAGGACTGTTTTTATTGAAACCGTATCTCAGCTTAAACTTCTCCACACGTGTAGGCACACATGTACAGAGTTTAAATTGCATTTATGGTTGGTAAATGTTCTAATTATGGGGCTGTGTGTGCTCAGAGAGGAAAATTAAATCAGCAAACATGGGAGGCCAGGATGCCCTTCCTCTCCAGATCAGGTCCTTTATGGTTTTAGGTTTTGAGAAATCAAGGCCGTGAAATGGTGGGTGACAATCCAGGCGGACATTTGTCTCCTGGCTGATTTACAATGTTACCTACAGATTCTTTTCCCCCTCCTTGATGAGGTGAAGTTTGATTCCCCATTGCCTGCTTTGTCCTAACACATCACAGAGAAATTTCCAATAAGCAGTTCTTCTAGATAACATCCTGGGCCTCCTTTTCCATATGAGAATATGTGGAATGCTTCAATAAAAAGGTTATGTAATTGACATTGTGCCCATCAGCCCCATCCCATGCTGCTCATGCCATAGTAGCAATGAATACGTTGCTGTTCACTAAGCAGTGCCCAGGAGTCTTTGGAACTCACCTAAGAGGAAGTGTCAACATCCTTCCCAGCACCACTGAAGAATGCCTCTTGGCTGCAACAGAGCCCTGGGTGCTCAAGAGTTTTGAAAGTAGCAGCTGCTGTTATGGAGCTAGCTCAAGGAGCATTGGAATTTGCAAAAATGGGCAAAATATGCATCCGAGGACATGTAGAGCGCAAACTCGCCAGGTCGACCCAACCACAGTCATTTTGCTGCTGCAGGCAAAATGCCTTCCTGGTGTAGGTTTGAGTTGACTGATTACTGAGGGAAATTTTTGTCTTGCCCACACTCCTGGATTATTCAGCTTTATTTTTAACATACCACCCAGCCCTCCTCCATGCAGACTGTGTGATGTAGACCTGGCACCCTTAACTGAATAATTTCTTTGCTGACAGCTGGAAAGTAAAGGCATCTGTGACAGTCGGACGGGGTGCCTCAGGTTGGTTCCAGATGTCAAGCTGATTAATGTTGGAGTTGGGGCTGCCAGCAGATCCCCCGGAAACAACCCTGGTGGTTGTGGCTTCAGCGGGTAAAGATGTATATGTGTAAGATACTGAGCAGATGCCCGTTCTTCTGTATCAGTTTAGGAGAATGCCCCCAAAATTGTGAACTCCCCCAGGGTGTAAACCCTGATACACGCCTTTTTTTTTTTTTTTTTTTTGGCATTTTTCATGTTTCCTAAAACAGGGAGTTTGTTCCATTATATTAACATCAGTATTTCCAGGCTGAGAAGTCCAACCCAGAAAGGCACCAGTGGAAAAGCCCAGTACACAGGACGTTTGTGATGATAAAACAGCCCATTTCTGTCATATTTCTGATTTTCCAAAGCAGCGTCATTTTCACTGCTTTTCTCCCTGTTGTCTTCAATCACCATAAGGCTGAGAAAGGTGTGATTGTGTAAGTGACCCAGGGTTGGTGTTCCGGAGCGCTCTGTGGACAAAAGGAGCCGGTGCCATTCCCACCACCATGGGCCCCCGTGAGATGGGTGGATGGCCTCTTCAGTGCCAGGCAGTTTGATCAGCGAAAGAACTGCAAACTCAGCACTTACCACCTGGCCTGTTCTCCTGTCTAAGTGAGGTTCCCCAGTCCAGCAGCCACAGCAGTGCCCCCAGCCTACTGGATCAGAGCCTCTGGGAATGAGGCCCAGCAATCTCAGGTGTCCTTCAGTGATTCCAGTGCACCCTGAAGGGGGGAGAGAACCGCTGGCCTGGGCCAGTAGTAAGAACTTTGCATTTCCTGACCCTCGGGGCCCAGGGTGCTTACAAGTCAGCCCCACAAACAGTGTGCAAAATTGCATGAAGCTGACTGGAAATCGTACTCTTCATGTTACTTTTTTAAAATTACATATTTCATTATAGGTGGCTGATAAGTGAAAGTTGGGAAAGGAAAGTGGCTTAAACATTTTTTTACATTTCAGAGCGTCTGGGTGGCTCAGTTGGCTGAGCATCTGCTTTGGCTCAGGTCCCGATCTCAGGGCCTTGGGATCGAACCCCATGTCAGGCTCCCTGCTCAGCGGGAGGTCTGCTTCTCCCTCTCCCTCTGCTCCCTGCTTATGCTCTCTCTCCCTCTCTCTCTCAAATAAATAAAATCTTAAAAATTTTTATCACATTTATTATTATTTTTTAGGAAATGTATTATTAATCAGTGCTATTTGGTATTTTGTCCTTCATGCCGCCGCTCATTTATTCATTTATCAGTTATTACGTGCTCTATGCTTGATACTGGGAGATCCAAAGAAGGTAATGTCCCTATTCTCAAGATAATTATAGGCTCATGAACAGATTATTGCAATACAGCATAGGCAGACTTAACCAGTACTGTAATAGAAAGAAATCTGAAGAACTTGGGGAAGTAATCTTCAGGCTAGGCCATATGGCTTCTAGGCTTTGTAGATAAGCTTGGACAGATGGATCAGGGGAGGTGGGATGGCAGGGCGGAAACGGCCGCGGTATCTCAGGTGGAAACCTGCTCCTTCCTCTTCATTCCCCAACCACCTATCCAAAAGAAACAGGAGAACAGGAGCCCACCTTTGGACTCTGGGTTTGCCCTCCTCTTGGGATCTTCTGCCTTTTTTCTGGGCAATAGTTTTTTTTTTTTTTTTTTTTGATAATAACATTTCTGATTATGAGAAGCACTGATAGAACATTTGAGACAGGCTCACAGAGACTCTGCATTAGTAAGAACTTGAAAATAAGATTCTTGGCATACTTTTATACACCTGCCTCATCTCTTACTATAATGGGCAGTTATTTAAAGGGCACTCTCCCTTTAACCGGGGACTTGAGACCAAATGCAATGTTGTCTTGATTCCAAGTCTGTTTGGAGAACATTTCCGTTTTATTCCAGCACAATGACTTTTGAAAACATGTAGGTTTAATTTCAGCGGAACTATTTCACAGGTCTTTATCTTTTAAAAAAAAAAAAATTCACGATTGTGTGGTTTCTGTTTCAGAAAAAAAAATTCTCCGGGTTAATTTTGCTTTCAGGTTACGGTGAGGTTGGTCCTCGTTTGTCAGATTTCTGGTTCTAGAGCCCCAGGCCTAAGCAAATGATGGGCTTCCTCTCAAGTTTGCTTTGTGTCTGTCTGTAATTACACTTCAGAATGCCTGTGTAGGCCCAGTACCCCCAGCAGAACTAAAAGGAGAGGGAAGGGGAGGGGCAGGGCAGAGACGCTGATACAAGGAAACTTTATATGTAACAACTGAAACTTATACCAAGAACATCAGCGATTGCTTACTCAATCGGGGAGGGGGTGCTTCTGGTTCTAAATGAGGTGTTAGTGTTTGTGGGGTGATAACCTTGTCCCACTGAATTATGATGAGAAAACAACCCAGTTGCCTACAGAGCCAAAAACAAACCTCAGAACTGCTTAACTCATCCGTCAAACAAATTGCATTTTAGGAAATGCAGGACAGAGAAAAATGCAGAAAAGAAAAGGAGATTTATTTATTTGTACAAAAGTAGAATGACAGGGGTTTGAGTGGATCCAAATAGCATTTAGGGAGAAAAAAATGTGATTCATTGCCAGCTATTAAATCTTGTTTATCCTTCTTTAAACTAACCAGAAACACATTTGGGGAAAACACTAGTGAACAGTTGAAGAAGCATCGGAAGCCTCCTAGTGGTGCTGTCTCTGCCTTCCCTGCTTTCCCAAGAGGAGGACAAGGGTATGAAGCAAGTGAACAGTGCTTCAAGAAACTAGGGCAAGGGAAGAATTTCCAGTCCCGCCTGTGAAGCTCACCCTCAGACTCAGAGGGAATTCCTTCAGTTTCCTCAAAGAAGGATGCTTACCTTAGAGCAGCAGCAGACGATCCATGTTTACCAGGTAGTTTCAGTTTTATACCCCAAAACCTTACTCCAAGACAATCAGTAACCAAGTGATGTGTCCCTTCAAAAGGCACCATTTCCCCAAGAGCTAGTCCTCATCATAGTATCTCCCAGACCAACAGCTGACAGTGCCAGGGTCGACTCCAGACACAGCTCTGGGACTGAATGCTTCAGAGCACTTGTCAAGGACCTGAAAAATTTGCTGAAATCCCGGTGTCTGGTAGAAGAAACCCCTCCAACCTGCATTGTGCTCTGGCGGTCCCTTCCAGGCTGGTCCTGTGCTCTTCCCTCTGAGGGCCCACGAGGGAGAAGCCTCGTATAATATTTGGGTCCTCAATGCCTTTAAAATTAGAAGAGGCTGTACCTACCATAGACCAAAGGGTTCACTTGATTTAATTAATTACAAAAATATACGCTTTTCTGAAAGAGGGCACTAGCATCTTTTTGCTTTCCAAGCAAATAATTCCAAAAGGATTATCTAGAGTTTGTGGTTTCAGTAGTGTCTACAGAGGGAACTGTCTGCTGAGGTTAAGGCCACAGGGAAAGGTCCAAGTAGACTCATTAGATTCACAGAACTACTCTCCCCTCTCTCCCTCCCACCAGGATGGTCTAGGCAGAAGGAATACAGTCTGATGCCTTTCTGGCCTCAGAGCACTCAGTGAGGCTAAGTGATCTTGGCCTGTGTTGGTGTCTGTCCTTTATCCCCTGAAATCTTCAACTTTTCACTTGTGCCCAACATATCAGATTCCTTCACATATTTCCATTAATATTATAAATTCTTAGAGGACAGAACTGTGTTTTAATCACTTTTGTATCCCTTTCTCTTAGCAGAGTGCTCACCATGTAGACTCAGGCACGGAGACGCGGTGGTTAGAATGGATAGGACAGTTTTACCTGCCAGCGTTGTGAGCCTCCCAGGCTAGATTTGTGCAGATTGAAGGTGCAGATGAAGGCATATCCCCCCGCCCCACCGCCCAGAGAGCTACCTTAATCCCTAGTATTACCTAGTATTACGAAGACTCTGCTCTTTTCATTTTAATTAATGCTACAAATAGCATTTCAGTGGTCACTACTACTACCATGAAAAACCAGCCTCCTCACCATCCTGTGGGTTTCCTCTGCATCTGCACTCTTAGGGTGACAATCTACTTGAACTATTGCAGGATTTATTTGATGAGAGGAACTTAAATAGCCTGAGAGGTCAGAGGAGACACTCTTCAATTAGAAGAAAGGTGCCTTCCATTCTGGCCATCTGTTTGCAGAGGGAAGGGAGAGGAAGGCACAGAAGAGCATCATGCTATTTCAGAAATGTCATAGTGTGTGTTCTTCCAGGAGGTGCCGGGAGCATCACTAAACCCCTCTTGTCTCAGGAGGAACATTTGGGCACGAGATGGACCAAGGCAGAGCATTAACAGGGGTTCTCTGACTCTTATGGCAGATCTTCCCTTTATCACTGATAAAGGGAAGAAAGTCTTTTTTTTTTTTTTTTGAATTTTATTTATTTGAGAGGGAGAGTATGAGTGGGGGAAGGGGGCAGCAAAGGGAGACGGAGAAGCAGACTCCCCACTAAGCAGAAAGCCCAATGTGGGGCTCAATCCCAAGACCCCGAGATCATGACCTGAGCCCAAGGCAGACGCTTAACCGACTGAGCCACCCAGATGCCTCTCTGCTACCTTTTTTTTTTTTTTAAAGGTTTTATGAGAGAGAGACAGAGAGCGCGCGCGCGTGCACACACACGCAGGCAGGGCAGGGTGGGGGTGGGGTAGAGGGAGGAACAGAGGGAATAAGGACTTTTAAAAGTAACTAACATTCCCAGGTGCTGTACACTGAATGTTTTTGTCCCCATTCCACGCCCCGCCCCCCATATCTGTGGGTTGAAACCTAATGCTTTGCATGATGGCATTTGGAGTTCAGGCCTTTGGGAAGTGATCGGGTCATGGGGATGGGAGCCATGAGTAGGATCAATGCCCTTGAAACAAACTATAGAAATGATCTCTGAAAGTATAGTCTTGGATCAGTGCCCTTCTAAAAGAGACCAAAGAGAGCTTCCTCTGCCATGTGAGGTCACAGTGAGTAAAGGGCAGACTGCGATCCGGGAGAGGGCTGTCACCAGAACCTAACCATGCTGACACCCTGACCTCAGGCTTTCAGCTTCCAGAAATGTGGGAAATAAATTTCTGTTGTTTATAAGCCACACAATCTGTGATAGTTTGTTATAGCCACCCAACTAAGACATTAAGCACCTTAAAAAAGCTAATCAATTCTTTGCACCTATTCACTTGACTGCCTGACCCACCTTTTGGTGCTTCTGGGAAGAGCATTAGTGGATGGAATATGGCTGGGACAGCAGGCTCCAGAGAGGAGCTGGTCTGACAGCAGGAGGCAATGGATGTTCCCTGCAAGGGTCCTCTGACTCTGACCTGGCTCCCTTTGCCACATCACCTTCTACTTCCACTTTTCAGGGAGTAACTTTGCTTGCCATCACATTCCCGCAGGCACCAAAGCTCACCTTACACTATCACATCACACGGCATCTCTGCATCGAGAGCTTCGTATCCAGGAGGGTGGCAGCAAGAACAGTACTGTTGCTGTTTCGCCCCATGCCCCTCACTGAGGTTAAGAGTTTCAAGAAGCAAGGGAGTCTGTGACCCAGCCATTGCACTCCGAGGTATATATCCAAGAGAAATGAAAACATATCTTCCCATAAAAACCCACACACAAATGTTCACAGCAACACTATTCATAGTAGCCCAGAAGTGGAAGCCATCCATATGTTCATCAAGGGACGAATGGATCAATGAAGGTGGTACGTCTACACACAGGAATAGTATTCAGTTACAAAAAGAGTAAGCGCTGACACGTGCTCTAACATGGGTGAACCTTAGGAACATTTGAAGAAGAAAGAAGCCAGGCACAAAAGGCCACATACTGTATGGTTCCGCTCAGAGGAAATACCCAGAATAGGCGAATCCATAGAGTCCAAAAGCAGATTTGTGATTCCTTAGAGCTGGAGGAAGGGAGAACGGGGAGTGACAGCTAATGGGTGTGGGATTTCTTTTTGGGGTGACGGAACTGTTCTGGATTAGAGAGTGGTGATGGTTCCTCAACATGGTGAATATACAAAAACTCACTGAACTGTACACTTAAAAATGGTGGAATTTATCTCAATTTAAAAAATGCAAGTAAAAAAAAAAAAGCAGCAATGAACTCATGTCTTCAGAAAGCAACAGCTGCCTTTCCTTCTCTCTTCCCTCCCTGAGCCAAGTAGGAACCTTGTTCAAATATTTATACACCCCAGACCTGTGGTTTGGACTGATCCTTTGGCTCTTTAGTCTTTGCTGCTACCTTCCAGCCACATAGCTGCACTTCAGTGTCCCTCCATGGAGACTCCAATACGTATGCAGGTCTGAATATTCCTTTTTGTGTCCACACTATGCACTTGGTCTTTGGGGCTCGGTTGGTCTAGACCAAGATCTTAAATCACCACTGCGCCTCTGGGAACACAGCTCCTGTGAGCCACTTCCTGTGGATCCTGGATTTCCTAATTGCTGGAAAGCATCAGGGAGGCTGGCAGAAGGCACTGGATGATAAATGAGGCTCAGCAAAATGCCAGCTTGGACCATCTGCTTTTGTTTGCTTGTTTGTTTGTTTTGTGTTGTGTTTTGCTGCTGTCATTCCTGCTCACGGTCATAAGCCAAAGCCTTGGGGTAAAGAGATGCCTCTATCCTGGGGATCCAAGCACCATCCTCAGGCCACTGGTGTGGAGTCCACATATCCAGTCTAGCTACAAGTGTGAGGATTTCTCAGGGTATAAACCTCATCGAAGTGTCAACTCAGACACTCACTGTGGCCACTCTCTGAGGTCCCCTGGCTGCAAGCCTCCTCTTCCCGCCTGCCCACCTCTCACCCGTGACTTTGTGCTCTGCTCTCTGCCTGAAGGAACTTTCCTGCCTGCTGCTGCTGACTCAATCTGGGCATTCCCAATCCTCAGTTATCTTTTGCCCATTTCACATAAGCACATCCAAGAGCAGGACGCTGAATGACAGATAAAATGGGAAGATTTTTAGAATATTCGTTCTGGGAGGAAGAGGGAAATCACAGCCCGCCAAAGGCTTGCAAGCATGCATGCTGAAATGTGGTGCAACTTGAGTAGTGCTTTCTCAACTGGACCCAGATAAAAACACGGGCTCTGGATTTATTTTTTTTTTTTTTAAGATTTTATTTATTTATTCATGAGCAACAGAGAGAGAGGCAGAGGCAGATGGAGAAGCAGGCTCTCTGAAGAGCAGGGAGCCCGATGCGGGACTCAATCCCAGGATCCTGGGGTCATGACCTGAGCCGAAGGCAGATGCTTAACCAACTGAGCCACCCAGGCACCCCTGGATTTACTTTTTTAAATTGGCAAATAGAGCCCAGAATGGTTAAGTGGGTGAAAAATATTCCAGTGATTCACATCAGAACACTGCCATTGCGTGGACCACAAGGAGGTCAGGAGAGTAGACCTGGCCAGCTATCAGCACAAATAATGGAAACAGAACCCTCATGATTAGTAGCGTACTGAGCTAACTCCTGCAGACTGAAGAGAAGGTGTTCATAGGGTCAGAAGTATGTTTTCCTCATTTCGTGAGTGGGTTAGTCACAGTGCTGTGATGTAAGCAACAGGCAGAGATTCTTGATGACCCAAGAGAAGGGGAATTTATTAGTGGCTCTCTGCTGTTCACAGACTGACAGGGAGGCTGAAGATCCAGGCTGGGAGGGAAGTCAACACAAGACTGCTCCAGAGTGAGGAAGCCTGCTGTCTGGGAATGATGCCACAGCTGTCAACAGTCAGGATAAGGCCAAGCCGCCATGCTTGGGTCACTCAAGAATCAAAGTCTTGAGAAGAGGCATCCAATTGGTTGAGTTTTTAAGATGATGAGAAAAGCAGTATCTAGTCTCTCAGCTTCTGTGACAGGAAGTGGCAGTCCCCCCAAAACTACACACAGGGAAAAGAAGTCTTTCCACCAAAAGAGATCAGAGTGCTAAATAGGAAAAAGGAACAGATGCTAGGTAAACAAAAACCAACCATCGTTTCTTTCATTTGAATGATAGAAGATCACTTGAAACAAACTGAATTGAACAAGAGCTTCTCTCTGAAGGAGGGTGTCCAGTTATTTGTAGTGAAAGGATTGTGTGTTTACAGTGAGACTTTAATTTTATGGGGATGCTGTGCCAAGTCACGTCATGACTTCAGGGAACTGGGGAGAACCGGGAGCGGGGGCAAGGGCCAAGGCACAGTCACCAGGAGGAGGAAGCAGGCAGTGCTCACTCTCTGGGAAATGCCTCCTCCTCAGGGGGAGGAGGGTATCTGTATGGATATCTGTATGGAAGAAACAGCCTGCTCTTTCCCCTACTGGTTTCTCTGATGATTAGCGCAGCCTTTCAGCCGCGCAGAGGAGGTCAGCAAGGTTCTAGGAGAAGGGAAGGCTGGTCGTCTCTATAACATTCGGCACGTTTTTGTGGTGGCAGTAGGTAATCCATTATGATTCTTGGTGGCTACCCTACAGATAACATTCTCCATGCCTCTTTGCATGTAATCTTAGCAATAAAGTGTTTGGCCAATATTTTATTGATTATTGAGAATTATGAGTAATAGCAGCTGTGTTTGCTGGAGAGCTTCTGGGGAAAGATAATTGGAAACATCTTACATTTCCTGGCCATGAAAGAATTGTCATGTTAGTTTTTAAGGAATTCCTCTAAAAATTAGGGTTGAGTCTTTTTTTAAAAAAGAAATTTCTAAAATAAAGACCATAATGTAACACTAAAATTAATGATCTGCGGGAACAACAGAGAAATCAGTTTGTGAGTAAAGTGGTACGTAAGGAAAAACGGAAACATAAGAGTTGTTGTTACGATTACGCACCTTTACCTCTGGAAAAGGCTTTGGCTTTAAGGAATAGGCTTGTTGAATATAGGCCAGCTGTGCAGGTTTCCCTCCTATTCTCTGGCTTCTTAATACAAGAATCATGCATTTTAATACAAGTTTATAAAATATTCTAAAAATATTTAAAGTCTGCATCCATACAAACAGGATTGAAGTGGCACTGACCCAATTATTTGCTTCATGTACAATATAGCTTCTTTTAAAAACCAGCAAAGTGTAGAAGTATTTCTCTATCTTAGACAACTCAATCTTTTAATTATGAATCTCTAGACACAGCCCAGGATAGATTCTTTGTAAAATCAAACATTAAAGGAGAGTCAATATTATGCCTATAACCTAATATTCCTCTAGGATAGATTCATGGGGAAATACTTTCACATCTCTGTTAGTACATGATTCTTACCTTTTCTCAAGTTTTCATGTAAGGGCGTAAGAATCACAGCATTTTGGTATGGCGCCAAGGATCACTGGCTGACAGTGGCACCAGTTAGGACGCTATTGCAATAATTTGAGCAAGAGAAGTGAGTAGTTGGACTGTGAATAATTTTTTAAAAAGATTTTATTCATGGGGCACCTGGGTGGCTCAGTTGGTTAAGCATCTGCATTCGACTCAGGTCGTGATCCCAGGGTCCTAGGATACAGCCCCAGTTCAGGCTCCCTGCTCTGCAGGGAGTCAGCTGCTCCCTCTCCCGCTCCCCCTGCTTATGCTCTCTCTCTATCTCTGTCAAATAAATAAATAAAATAAAATAAAATCTTTTTTATAAAGAAAGGTTTTCTTTATAAAAAAGATTTTATTTATTTATTTGAGATAGAGAGTGGGAGTGAACGAGCACAAGCAAAGGGAGGGGCAGACTCCCCAGGTCAGGCAGATACACAGTGTCCAGAGAGGGAAATGGACAACCGAGGCAGAGTGGTGTCCCAATAGTTCAATAGCTGTTCAAGAAGAAAGGGGTAATCACCCCTGTCAATTGCTCCTGAAAGGTTGAGAAAGATAAAAATTGAGGAATAAGGCAACCAACTGTCCTGATTTGCCCAGGACTTTCCCTGTTTTAGCACTGAAAGTCCTGTGTTCTAAGAAATTGCTTAATCTCAAGCAAACTGGCTTGGCTGGTCATCCTACCAATAAGAAATAGCCATTGGGCTTATTGGTCATGAATAATAAGATGAGAAAAGTTTGTGTGGAATAGTGGGGACAAAAACCCTAAGCAGAGTGGATTGGTTTTAAGAGAAAAGAGGTGAATTATCGTCACATAATATATATTTCAATACTGTTACACATTGATTCTTACATATTATTAAAGTTATGTAAGAACATTCTTCATTTTTTAAACAGATGCATTCTAAAGTATTTAAGAATAAGATGTCATGTTATCTGTGACTTGCTTTAAAATATTTCAGCAAGGAATGAAACAAATAACTATCACATTCGGAATTACTTAATTTGGGGTTCATTATAATATTCTTTATTTTATGTATGATTGAAAGCTTTCGTAATAAAAGGTGTTTCTAAATTAAAGAAGGTGAATGGGAAAAAAAGAACTAGTGACAGCAGGCATACAACAAATCTTTTCAGGCGTTTTGCCATAAAGGATAGTAAGAAATGCACAGTATTGGATTGGTCTCTGGGATTTGTTTTTGTTTTGTTTTGTGATGGGAGAAGTTTCAGTACATTTGGAAGCTGATATAGGAACACAGTTGAGGCAGGTAGGGCAAGGAAGTACAGGGGTGCTCACCTTGAGTGGGAAGAAGGGAAGCAGCTGATGGCATGCAGGTGGAGGGCTTGGCAATGATGGTGCTGAGCTTGTCCACGGTCAAAGGGGAAGGCAGAGAGAGTAGACACAGGTGCAGATAGATAAGTGGGCTGGTGGGAGAGGTGCAGTTGTCTTCTGATGGCTTTGGTTATTGCAGTAAGGAAGGAGGCAAGGTCAAAGTTTGAGGGGGACTTAGAAGGTTAAGGAGCGAGGAAGTGATGAAAAGGAGTCTTCTGGGAATGTGTGAGAGAGGGATAGAGGTGACTGGAGAAATGCCACAAGATTGTCAGGCAGCACTAAGGTCTTATCTGAGTTGGAAACTGGTCGGTAAGTGCAGAAGCTTCTGGTGGGGCAGGGGGCATCCTATTGGTGCTCACCTTCCTGCTATGACTATACACATTTCCAGTGCTCTGCCTGAGGGTTTCCTTCTGGCTCTGGAAGCAGGCCCTGCCCGAACCCTGCATTAGCAGGACGTGCTAAAGACTGACTGGCCTTCTGAAGTGGCCCTCAGCCAACGATGGACAGGGCTTTGGTGGATGAATGCCCCTGCTCCCGAAGTGTTCAGCTGGAGAATTTTTTTTTAAAGATTTTATTTATTTATTTGACAGAGATCACAAGTAGGCAGAGAGGCAGGCAGAGAGAGAGGAGGAGGCAGGCTCCCCACCGAGCAGAGAGCCTAACGTGGGGCTCGATCCCAGGACCCTGGGATCATGACCTGAGCTGAAGGCAGAGGCTTTAACCCACTGAGCCACCCAGGCGCCCCAGTGACTTTATTTATTTCTTGAGCACCTCATAAGTTGCAAACATTGTTGTGGGTACTGAAGAAATGGTTGTAAATGAAGGAAATGAAAATCTCTTCCTTGTGGGTCTTACGCTCTAGAGGAGAGAAGGCAATGTGTATTATGGCGCAAAGCCACGTTTCCTGGGTAGGTGGCCAAGCTGAACTCCAAGGTGAAGTGTATCTTAGTGACTAACCACTGGGGGCCTGCCATGTGCCGGTTGTTTTAAACATGCTATCAAACTCTACCCACCAACGTGGGGTAGGTAGTGTTCATCCCTGACTTGGAGATACGCAATCTGAGGCTCAGAATGGTGAGTTTCCCAAGATAATGGTGTCAAATGTGCAGAGCAGGGATTTGAGCACAAGTCTCCCTGATTTCAGAGCACGTGGCCCCAACCACTCTACTGCATTGCCTCTTACTTTATACTGAGTCCAAGTAGGTGCGTTTATGTTGAGAGAGGAGGGGCCCTGGTGAATTTGGCATCTTCATTTCTCTTTCTCTCACTTGGTCATGGACTAATACAAGAGCAGACTTGTCACTTAAAATCAGCCTTTGACTCTGAAGCCACTTGATAGCCTTACACTACCTATCTCTGGTTAATATCCAGTTTGCTACAGAGGCAAAGTTGAAGGCAATCTAAAGGTAGGACCCCGAGTCCAGGAGCTTTTCGACACCCCTGAAAGGTAGCAGTATAAACCCTATGAGTAAGGAACAGAATGAAGAAGCTTGGAAATATACGCGTATCACCGAGCCAACAGCAGTGCCATTATACGTGTTTCTAAATTATGCCCCAAATCTTAGACAACACTCCTCTGCTGTTATTTAAGAAGTATATTCTCATGTTACTGTGCGCACAGGAGAAGCATTTGTGGGGGAGAGGTGGGAAAGAGGCCCCACACAGAGTCAACCCTGCCTTATATTTAAAGAAGCAAGAAGGAAGTTGTCCAGCCAAGGAATGCTGGGAGGCAGCTCTCTGGACCCGAACCGTGTACATGAGTGGAAATTACTTCCACGCTGACATGGGGTCCCCTCTGCCTCTTGGGGCTGCCTGCAGGAATCTAGGACACTGCCTGATTACCAATACCCATGAGGGGGTTCCACAAGAACCTCTGCCTTCCAGGATGTGTCCCAGAAGTGTACCCAACACAAGACCTTGAGAGTCTGCTGCTCCCCTGGGAGCCAGCCGTTTCATCCGCTCTCCCTTTCATCCAGGATAAGGGATCTCCCATTGTGCTTGGAGAAGGCTAGGGCCTTGTGACTTAGGGCAAGGGACATCAGCATTGGGGGTGCCAACACACTGCGGGATTGCCCTAGGACCTCAAGTTCGGTCCACACTGAGGCGGGGTTGTGGGTAGTGAGCCCCAGTACACCCTCTCTTTTCAAGCAGCTCCAAGGTGGCTGGGCCCTGCTCGCCACATGCAGAGGACTTCAGGAAAAAGGAGCATTTTAAAATATTGAGTTTCCTGCTGGAAGTTACAACAAGAAATGAAACAGCGGGAGTTTGCTCTCCTTGGTCGCCTGAGAGCAGCTGCTGACCGGCGTCTCCAGCCCCCAGTGAGCGGAAAGCAGAACTTGCCCCGGGTAGGCACTGCTCTCATCCAAACCAAACTTCCCCTCAATGACTTCATTGAAAGCTGGTTTACATCATGAAGAGAAACTCCATTTATTTATTTGTAATAACGACAGGATTTTATGGACCCACAAGAGGATGTAATTTAAGAAAACATTAGCAAGCTATTCCAAATACCAAGGTTTTGAAACTTGCTATGCCAAATAATCATCAATGGAAATATTTCAATATTGAGAAACCAGAGGGGCAGCAAAACTCCTTTTGAGCAGGGCTTTGGAAGGTGGAGAGGTTCTGAAATGTATGTTTTTGGTCATAACATCCTGAGGTCCCAAGAAAAGACAACCGGATTTTCAGAAACCCATTATAAACAACATATGACCTAAGGAAGCGAGTCCATCTAATAGCTCCCTCGTGGGGCTTCAACCCTATGAATAACTGAGAAAATGCGTGGCCGATCCACTCTGTTGCTTTGCTTTGAACACAGTATTGGAGGGAATTACATGATGTTTTTTATTAGGGTTTTTAAGACAAAATAATCAAGAGATTACCAGGAAAAAGGGTGAGCTAAGAATGGACCCTTGGTACTTTTCAAGTTCCTGTTCTATGAGCAATCCTCTGTCAGTGATGTTTGTAGCTCCTTAAATAGTGAACATCATAAATTTTTGGAAATCTTTTTGAACCATGTTCAACACTTTCCTTCTATAAGAAGCCTGCAGGATTCAATGACGGGAGACAAGGACTCCCCAACCTACCAAATCCTTGTCTTTTACCTCCAGGAGACCTACGTTGGAAAGGTTAGATGGGTACACACAGTCACCTGCTCATCTGACTACAATTACGTGTCCACGCCTATATTCAAAATTAAGGAATCTCTCCCTACCCCCAACCTACTCGACTGACCTTCCTGAGCAGACAGTTAAATCTTATTTATGTTTATAGCTCCGGGCTGACCTGATGCTCAAGTATTCAAAAAGTTGATGAAGTATTTACTATACTGAACACTGTGCAGCACTGAGGGCCGGGGGAAGGAACAGAGTGTACAAAACCAAATAGGCTACTCTTAAGCCACTCAAATCTTACAGAAAGAGAATCACCACTTCAGAGAAAAATTCAAGATCTTAGCGTTATAGCTAACATTGAAATAGCAATTTGTATGTTAAAAGATGCATTTCTAGATATTATCTTATCTGATCTATAGAAAGACACTTCGAGGTGGATTCATTTCCCACATATTCCAAATGAGAAAACCAAGTACCAAAGGGTTAAGGGGACTTTTATAAGACCATAGAGCAAATATGGGGTGAAGTTGAGTCTTTCATCCCCAAGTTTGGTTCTTGTCTCGTCATACCTTCTTCACCCACTGCTTTTCCTGAAGTTGAGATATTGACAAATAGACACTTTTTCCTCTTTAATAACTTTCTTATTAAGATACAGTTCACATATCAAAGGTATGATTTGGTATATATAGCTCAGTTTTATTTTATTCACAAAGCTGAGACATCATCATCTCTCTATAGTTTCAAAACATCTTTTATCACCCCAGAAGAAACCCTATACTCATTAGCAGTCACTCTCTATTCCTCCTTCCCCAGCATTTTGCAGCCACTAATCCATGTTCTGTCTCGTGTGTTTGCCTCCTCAGAACATTTCGTATACATAGACTCATGTAACATATGGCCTTTAGCGTCTGACTTACTAAACTTAGCATACTGTTCTCAAGGTTCATTCGTGTGTAGTATGTATCAGAATTCCCTTCCTTTTCGTGGCAGAACAGTGTTTCTTTGCATGGCTATACCGCATTTTTTGTTGAGGAACACTTGGGTTGTTTCCACTTTCTGGTTATTATGAACAATGCTGCTATGAACATTTGTATACACATTTTTGCATGAAGATCCGTTTTCAATTCTCTTGGGTATATAGCCAGAAGTGGGAATTACTGAGTTATCTGGTAACTCTATGTTTAACATTTTTGAGGGACTTCCATACTGTTTTCCAAAGTGACTGCACCATTTCACATTCCCACCAGCATTGTATGACTATCAACACTTTTTAGTTTCTGGGTTTTTAAAAAATTTTTATTTTTTCTTATTGAGTTATTTGACTACCAGGGAGCTATGTCAGAGATGTGATTGAAGCCAGATAAAATACCCCTAGTTTAGCACTGTCTAGCGTTCTGAGTTCAAAGTCTAGCCCAGCTATTTAGTTAGCTGAATAAGTCACAGTCTTGCTGGCTCAGCTTCCTTTTCTGAAGAGCAAGATTGTTGTATATTTCGGGGCACCTGGGTGGCTCAGTGGGTTAAAGCCTCTGCCTTTGGTTCGGGTCATGATCTCAGGATCCTGGGATCGAGCCCCACATTGGGCTCTCTGCTCAGCAGGAAGCCTGCTTCCTCCTCTCTCTCTGCCTGCCTCTCTGCCTGCTTGTGATCTGTCAAATTAAAAAAAAAAAAAGATTGTTGTATATTTCAAGAGAAACTGTAACTAACAACACTGAGTGCTGGCCAGCATGTAGAATAAATGGATCTCATCCCTCAGTAATGGGAATGCAAAATGGAACAGTTGCTTTGGACAACCATGTGGCAATTTTGAATAAAGTTCAATATACACTTACCAAATGATGCAGTGATCTCGCTTTCAGATATTTACCCAAGTGAAGTAAAAATTTATGTCCATGCTGAAACACATACATAAATTTTTATGGCAGCTTTATTCGTGATCACCAAAAACTAGGAGAAAAATGTCTTTCAGGTGATGAAAAGATAAACATAGAAATAATATAAATAATTCCAGAAAAAAGAATTATATTCAAAAATTAAAAATGACACATTACTGATATCCCCAGTAACATGGATGAATTTCAGTGCATTATGCTAAGTGGAAGGAGCCAGACTCAAAAGAGTGAATAGTGTATGGTTTTATTGATACAATGTTCTGGAAAAGGCAGTGGTTGCCAGGGCCTGAAGGTGGGAAAAGAGGTTGACTACTGCTATGACCTGGATGTCTCTGTCCCTCCACAGTTTCTGTTGAAACCTAACTCCTAAGGTTATGGTATTTGGAGGTGAGGTCTTTGGGGGTGATATGGTCATAAGGGTGGAGCCTTCGTGAATGGAATAATGGAATTAATGCCCTTATAAAAGCAGCCTGAGGGGTGCCTGGCTGGCGCAGTTGGTAGAGCATGTGACTCTTGATCTTGGAGTTGTGAGTTTGAACCCCACAGAAGGAGTAGAGTTTACCTATTTAAAAAAAAGTGGGGGGGTTCCTGGGTGGCTAAGTCAGTTGAGTGTCTGCCTTCAGCTCTGGTCATGATCCCAGCGTCCTGGGGATCAAGCCCTGCATTGGGCTACCTTGCCCCTTTCTACTGTATAAGAAGATAGTGAAAATATCTGTGAACTAGGAGGCCCTCATCAGACCCTACATCTGCCAGGGCCATGATCTCAGACTTCCTGAACTCCAGAACTGTGAGAAGTAAGTGTCTGTTCTTTATAAGCCACCCAGTCTCTGGAATTTTGTTATAGCAGCCCAGGAAACTAAGACCAACTGCAAAGTGGTATGGGAAATTTTTAGGTGGGGGGATGATATACCTGTGTAATATCTTGATTGTAGTGGTTACATATTTAGTATGCTTGTCAAAACATTAAAAACTCTGTGATTAAAAGGGTGAATTTTATTATGTGTAATTGATGACCCTGTTTAATAAAGAAATAAAGCTAGATATGTACAGAAAGAAAAAAAGTTCTGCTCTTCTCTGCAAACAGGAAATCTTGAGACCCGAGATCCAATCTTCTCTACCCTGCCGTAGGCTGTTTGAGTCTGCCCCCTAGGCTCCCCTCCATTTAAACTGAAGACCCATAGCCCTTCCCCCCACCAAAATGTATGAGTTAAAAGGATCTTAGAGCTGGTCCAGTTTAACCCTTGTCTCAGGGCTGCGATCACACTCACCCAAGAATATTTTAATCCCAAATAAGTCAAGAGCTCCAGGGAAGTTTGCAGCAGTTTTGAGACGCTGAAGGATACTCTAGCATTGTTTGAAACAAGCATGGAAACATTGTCCCCACATCACGATTCTGATTACATCCAAATCTCCATGGACTTTAAGCTGTCATGACTCCCACAGTGGCTGGGCTTTGATTAGCCTATTGGCAGAGACCACAATGCAGAGGACAGCCAGAGGCAACATTTAAGGTGGTTGCATGAAGATGATAGGATACAGGGGGGATATTACTGTGTCTTGATCTCTTTTTCGTGTGCTATCTTGAAGAGCCCTTTCTGGTATGATGTCAAAGCTTGTTTGGCTCCAACTTTGAAATTTATATGACAAGACAACCAGTTAAAGAGAGGTCAGGAAAAGGAAAACAATCGGAGCTAACCAGCAGAGGAAAGCGGGCATATATTCTACATACTAGAGGGAGAATGTTTTCACTGTTTTGATGATATACTATGTGCATAGAACATGCTGTCTCTGGGCATGGGTTTTGGCATGGGCTGCCTTCTGGCATGGAGCTCTGGGAATGGGCTGCCTGACCTCCCCTAACTGTGAAGGTAGGTGGAGTGACCCTAACACTCAGGCTTCGCCCATATCTTACCATCTTGAACTTTCCTGCAGAGCCAAATTGGATTTCTGGAAAACCACTGCTCATGGAGCAAGATGAGGAAAAGAAATCCCTGGGAGGGGCACCTGGGTGGCTCATTGGGTTAAGCCTCTCCCTTCGGCTCAGGTCATGGTCTCAGGGTCCTGGGATCAAGCCCTGCATCAGGCTCTCTGCTCAGCAGGGAGCCTGCTTCCCCCTCTCTCTGCCTGCCTCTCTGCCTACTTGTGATATCTCTCTCTCTGTCAAATAAATAAAAAAATCTTCAAAAAAAAAAAATCTTCAGAAACAAAGAAAGAAATCCTGGGAGACAGTTGCCAGCAGATTCCAGAGCCTTCTAAAGTTACTTTCCCCTTTTTGTTTGGTTTATTCCAATGGTAGGGCAGGCCACCAGGGAGCGGGAGTTGGTCCCTGGATGTGAAGTACTTGGGAAGCTTGCTCGTACCCCATCTGTTTCAGGGAAGCTGCATTTTGAGTCAGGGTGTTCTGTGGCATTCTGAAGTTCTCCAATCTTCTCTGGGCTGTTGGTGGTAAGTTGGAGGTCTCGATCCATAGTGAAAGTTGCCACAGAAGCAAACAGCAGAGGGTATTTTCAGATGAATAGCTGGGGCTTCAGTGGGACGTTCATTGGCAGGATGTGTGCCTTTGGGGGTGGGGGTGCACAGAGGGAGTGTCAGAGTGGGGGACAAGAGTCTGAGTAAGTCACCTTTTAACACAGATCTTTCAGTAGGGTTGTGCTGCCTGCCAACCATGGCCACATGATGGGGAAGATCACAACTCCATGATGCTGAAAGATTTGTTCTGAACTCTGGCCACGAGGATCTCTCCCTTTAATACTGGCCAGGGGACAGATATGTTACAAAAATGACATGAAATCCTTCAGTGGCCCCTAGATGACACCAACTCTCATTTCTGACCATTCCCAAGGTTCCATTCAGGTCTTTGCTTTCCTCTGGCTCATCCTGCTCAGCCAGGCGGGTGATCCTAAAACAGACCAGCAATGGACACTAGCTGGCTGGCCTGGCTACTGCTGAGGGTCACAGGGAGGCTGTGCGGGTAAGCAGCCATGCCTCCTTGGAGACTGCTGAGCTATGAGGCCAGAGAGAGGGACTTTCCCAGTGGGGCTCATCTCCCCCTGCCTCCCAAGAGGAGCTTCTAGGACCTTGACTCGCTTTGTTCAATTTCAGCCAAGTTCTTAGGTTGCTTATGTTGCATGAGCATATACTTGGTGCATACTGTAGTTTGTATTTTTCACATTGTTGTGCAACTATCACAACCATCCATCTCCAGAACTTCCCTCATCTTGCAAAACTGAAGCTCTCTACCTACCCATTAAACAATAATTCCCTATTTCTCACTCCCTCAGCCCCTGGCAACCATCATTCTACAATCTGTCCCTGTGTTTTTGACTATTCTGAGCACCTCATAAAAGTATACATCTTTTTGTGACTGGTTTATTTCACTTAGCATAATGTTCTCAAGGTTTATCCATGCTAGCATGCATGTCAGAATTTCCTTCCTTTTTAAGGCTGAATAATATTCCACTGTATATATAGACCGCTTATCCATTTATTCAGTGATGGACCCTTGGGTTGCTTTTGTGGTTTGGTTATTGTGAATAATACTGCTATGAACATGAGTTTACAAATATTGATTCCAGACTCTGCTTTAAATTCTTTTGAGTATATACCCAGAAATGGGATTGCTGGATCATAGGGTAGTTCCATTTTAATTCTTTGAGAAACACCAGACTGTTTTCCACAGGGTTGTGCCATTTCACATTCCCTAAAACGGTGTGCAAGCATTCCAGTTTCTCTCTATCCTTGTCAGCATTTGCTATTTTCTGTTGTTTTGGTAGTGATTGTCCTAGTGGATGTGAGGTGGTGTCTCGTAGTTTTGCTCAATATTTCTCTAATGATTATTGACATTGAGCAGCTTTTTCTGTGCTTAGTGGCCATTTGTATATCTTTTTTGGAGAAAAGTATATTCAAGTCCATCACCAATTTTTGAATTAGGTTGTTTATTTTTATGTTAAATTTTAGGAGTTCTCTATATATTCTGGATACTAATCCCTTATCAGATATGTGATTTGCAGATATTTTCTCCCTTTTATAATTTTTTAAAAAGATTACTTATTTATTTATTTGACAGACAGAGATCACAAGTAGGCAGAGAAGCAGGCAGAGAGAGAGGGAAGCAGGCTCCTTGCTGAGCAGAGAGCCCGATGTGGGGCTCGATCCCAGGACCCTGGGACCATGACCTGAGCCGAAAGCAGAGGCTTTAACCCACTGAGCCACCCAGGCACCCCTCCCTTTTATAATTTTTAATAATAAACTACTTAATTCCTGCCAGAACAGTAACACTATAGACAACTAACATTAAACCTTTATTGCTGGCCTGATCCTGTGAAGTGTTTTACGTACATTATCTTGGGGCCCCTGGGTGGTACAGTCAGTTGAGCATCCCACTCTTGGTTTCAGCTCAGGTCATGATCTTAGGGTCATGGGCTCAAGCCCTGCATCTTGGCTCCGGGCTCAGCATGGAGTCTGCTTGAGAATCTCTCTCCCTCTGCCCATCCTGCTGTGTCCTCTCTCTAAAATGAATAAATCTTAAAAAAAAAAAAAAAAAAGAAAAAAAGAAAAAGACCCAGATTCTAGTCCTGATTCTGTTGTTGCTCAGGGGGCTGTAGTGGGCTGAATGGTGGCCTCCCAAAATGTATGTTGTGTTCTAATCCTCATAACCTGTGAAAAGTACCTTCTGCAGTAAAGAATGAATGTTACCTTATGGAGTGAAAGATGCGATTAGTGATTTTGAGAGGAGGAGCTTATCCTGGTTTATGTGAATGGGACCTACATGCCATCACAAATGTCCTTATAAGAAAGAGACAAAGGGAGGAAGGACAGATGGGAGAGGAGAACACAGAGAGAGAGCACCTCACAGAGGAGAAGACAATGTGAAGACAGAGCAGAGAGGGAGGCAGCCACCACCAAGGAATGCTGACAGCCATCAGAAGCTGGGAGAGGCAGGGAAGGGTCCTTCCCGGAGCCTCCAGAGGGAGCACAGCCCTGCCATCACCTTGATTTTGGACTTCTGGCCAACATCTAGGAGAATACCTTGCTCTTATTTAAGTCACCAGTTTGTGGCATCCATTAGGGCAGCCATAGGAAACTAGTATGGGGACTGAAGACACATGAATTAAGTGAAATAAATTCCATGAAATAAGTGTGTGGGTGAGACCTCTCTTTGGCTTCATTGCTGCCTGGAATGACCTCCATTGAACACACCAAAACTTACAACCATTTTGCAGTTTGAGCAATCCCCCAGAGTAACTGAAGTAGAACTACTTGGGTGTGAGCTCAGAAAACAGCAATGGTGAAAGCTCTTCATTCGGGTGATCTGAACAGGGCCCTGGCTGCAGACCCCTGGTTTCTATCTGTGCCCCTAGGGCTCTGAGTCTGTGAGCCTCGCAGAATGAATCTCAGCATTCCTTGCCATCATCTCCCTTTAAGTCTCAAGAATCAGTGTGAACTTCTGAGCAGGAGACAACCAGGGCTTTCCAGACTAGCAATGGATGTCAAGAGAGTCCTCCCTGCACTGCCGAGGGGGATGGAGAATTTAGGGAGAAAGGGAAGAGGCCAGCAGGGCAGTGGGTGGAAGTGAAACCGCCTGGGAGGTCTGGGGAGCCTTCAATAACATTGGATTGGACAACGGAGGGGGCCGTGGGGCCAGGGGGAGGCACCTGTGAAAATAGCAAATACTTGAGCCAGAGACGGTACACATCCTGCCCTGGCTCCTTCAGGTTCCCCACAGAGGCAGGGATCACAGGGCGAGGGTGATGTGTCTCCCACGGTGTCGGCATCCCCGAGGGCCCATCAAGAATTTGACAGGGGAACGAACTCGGGGGCTGCCGTGACATCTGAGAAAGGCCTATGAGAGAGATAGACGGAGCGAGAGTCAGATCATCATTCCCAAAGATATGGCTTTAACCTCTGCCCCCTCCTGCCCGCCAGCTCTGGGAGATCCCGACAAGCCAAGAATCTTCTCTCCAAGGGGTGGGGGTGGGTGTGGGTTGGGGGAGGGCCTCTGCCAGGCGCCATCATCTCCCCTCCACCACACAGCTGACAGACACTTGAGAATTTTCCTTCCCAAGCCTGTATCCTGCTGGTTCAGGGCAAAGTGTGCAGCTTTCCCACCAGGATCAGTGAGGAAATGGCCTGGTTTGGACTCAAACAGGCTGATTTGTTTTCCCAACATGGCCTCGGCTCAGTTCAGGGAGCCCTAATCATGCCCATTTTTTTTTCCAGGGTGCCCCTCCCTCCCTGCTTCCCTCTCCCTGCTCCGAGAACACATCACCTAATGTCTGCAAGGCTTCTGCTTCGTGTTTGACATCCCTTATTTACAAAGCAAACAGAATATTCCTTTTAACACACATCATGCTAAGTTTATTAATGCAGAAAACAATCCCAGGGGGCCGGCCCAGGGGACCCTTGAAACCTGCCAGCACAAACTCTTCAAACGCTCAGTGCGCCAGACCCTCCAGGACAATATTTCACACAATGGAGTAAAAATAATATTTTTCTTTGGGCCTTTCCAGCCGCTTTTGTGGCGAGCAGACAGAAATTATTTTCTTACTCTGCTCCCAGAGCAGAAATCTGGACGAAGCTACGTTTATTTGTTTAACACAATGATTTCATCCTAAATGTCTCGACAGCAAATAGTTGGTGGTTTAATAAAGGGCCTTTTAAAGGAGCCCGGAGCTGGGAGATGGGAGGCGTGCGGCTGTCGAGGCCAAGGGGCCATAGGCTGTGGCGACGGAGGCAGAGGAAGACTGGGTGCCCCCTCAGGCTCTTTCAGGGGGCTCTGGGGCCTGGGATGTTATTGCTCCTTGATTGGAACAGTTTGTGCTACCTCTAACCTGAAGAAGGAAGCACTTTGGTCGCAAACACCAGGTCTTCTCCCAGACCAGCGCTGCCAAATACAGACAGACACAAACCCAAAGGCAGATACTCAGACTTGCTTGGAGAAAAGAGAGGCCTTTCATATTCACGCTTGCCTTTCCCTGATTGAAAGTATGTCCCACGTCAACCAAATGTGGTTTGCTCTTCTGATGCCAGGGCTGAGATTAGGGGGCGAGAGTGGACCTAGCCCCAGCTTGTTGACCTGTCCAACAAGTACTAGCCAACCAGGTTTTCCAACCTGCAGTGAGAAGTGTCAGTAGAAACTCAAAAAATCTCATCTGTGCTTGGCTTCTTTTTCTGGGGAAGAATTGTTAGGGGAAGTGAAATGGAAACCTACACACAGAGGGAAGGCCCGGAGAAGGTGGTGAATGGTATTAAAACTGCCTGGGGGGGGGGCGGGTGTCCCAGCTCCTCAGAGTCCAGCTTCTTCATTTTGCAGAGGGGGAGAAAAGCTCAGAGAGGGACAGTGATATATTTAAGGACTGTTAGAGCTGTTAGAGCTGTGACCAGAACCCAGGCAGTCGCCTTCAAGGGGAAAGGGGAAAGAGTCCAATGAGCTTGCAGCTGACAAAATCAAAAAACTGAGTTACGCGTTTCATTTTTGCCAAGTGGGACTTGGATGGAACATCTGATTCGGTTCCTGACGATTTGGTTCCTGGAACAACATCCTGGAAGGGATGCAAGAACCAGCAAAGAAGAGAGTATCTGTGTATACACACGCAGATGTATTTCCAATTATAAAAGTCATACTTCTTTATTGGAGGTTGTATAAAACATATACAAGTATAAACAAGGAAAAGATTATTTGTAATTATTATAACTCTTTGTAATAATGTATTACTGTTAACTTATTGGTATACCTCCTTTCAGTGTTTTTTTCCCTTGCTTCCATATGCTTTTATTTATTCACTTATTTTTACAAAATTAAGATCCTAATTGCCTTATTTTTTAAATGATTTAATTTGTTCCTCAGCATCTCCCCATGTCATTAACAGTGTCTCTGAAGCGTGACCTTTGAAACGTGGTGTTCCATCACATTATATGACTGTTGTAATTCCTTTTCCCAATACCCCGAAGCTGGTCATAGGATAGAATATCTTTGAGTCGGTCTCCAGCCAGAGTCATTGAAAGACTGTCAGGCTGTGTGGGAATTGACCCTCATTCTTGCAACAATTGAAACCCCTCTCCTCCATCTCAGACTGGCTTCAGATTGCTTTCAAACCCCAGCACCTGCCCCACCCCCTAGCTCCCTTTTATCCTCCCCATTTTTTCTCCCTTTCTGCTACTTCCTTCTCAGACCCAAAACAGGCCAATATTAATTCCTTACATCTGCATGGTATTTTATAACCTCAAAGAGTTTTTATAGAAATGGCCTATTTGATCTTCATAAAACCCTACAATGTGGCCAAGGCAGAATGATCCCAATTTACATTCAAGAAATGTTGTACGAGGGCCAACTATTTGTACGTGGAGAGTCACTGAAGGAGGGACACAGATAAATAAGTTCTTCATCTCAAGGAGTCTAGTCTAGCGGGAGCCCTTTTAAGGAATTCAGCAGGTGATGGCTGCTGTTATTGGCTTAAATATTGGATTTACCTTCTGTGACATGTGTAATGAATAGCCTAGGGAAGGGACCCAACACGTCTTCCACTTTCCATATTCTGTCTCATGCCACAGTTAGATTCAGAGCTGGGGGGAGCGGTCAGGGCAGGTGGTTGCTGGGAAGCCCTTAGAATGCCCTCCGGCCCTGCATTTCAAGCCCTAGCGAAAGGTCCTAACACTTGAGATGCCAAAGTTCCCTAAGAAGGGCCAATGGATTGCAGCTTCTTGTGTATTAGAGGCAGATATCTCTATAATCTATCTTTCCATGAGCAAGTGATTATTTGGAATGAAACTCCTTCTACAGCTCTTAAAGTATTAAGAAAGAGAGAGGAATTAGTAGTTATTCAGCATTTCCTATGTATATGTCTCAGTAATAGATGCTTTACATATGTTATTTCATCTAAATCAGAACACGCAAGAAGTATTATTCCTTGCTGTATTACATAGGATCTAGTGCAATCCTTGACATATAATAAACATTGAATAAATGCTAAATGGATGAATGAATGCCCATATTATAGATAAGAAGATGGAGACCTTGAAAGTTAAGGAAACCAGAACCAGTTGACATAGGCAGGAAGTAATGCATTAGGATTCGAACCCAGTCTGTCTGTCTTTAGAGCTGTGTTTTTCTCATCACTTGGTGGGAAACCCATGGAGACACTATTCAGTTATCATGCATGTGGTGGCTGGGCAGTCTGGTTTATTTTGTGTAGATTACCATCTGGCTCATTTTTGCCTCTTTCTCCACACTTCCCAGCACCTTCCTCTAAAAACGGCACATGTGGGGACGCCTGGGTGGCTCAGTTGGTTAAGCAGCTGCCTTCGGCTCAGGTCATGATCCCAGCGTCCTGGGATCGAGTCCCGCATCGGGCTCCTTGCTCGGCAGGGAGCCTGCTTCTCCCTCTGCCTCTGCCTGCCACTCTGTCTGCCTGTACTTGCTCTCTCTCTCTCTCTCTGACAAATAAACAAAATCTTAAAAAAAAAAACAAAAAACAAAAAAAAAAAACGGCACATGTGGTTATCTTTGCTGATAAACTGTTCTCTTTCTTGCATCCTATGGGATGCTCCTTCCTTATATCATCACTCACATTGAGAGCCTGGCTCTTGGAAAGGGGAAAGTATGTGATTTTGTAGACTGAAATTTTTTTTTAAGATTATATATCTTTATTTGACAGAGAGAGATACAGCAAGAGAGGGAACACAAGCAGGAGGAGTGGGAGAGGGAGAAGCAAGCTCCCCGCAGAGCAGGGAGCCTGATGTGGGGCTTGATCCCAGGACCCTGGGATCATGACCAGAGCCAAAGGCAGACCCTTAACAACTGAGCCACCCAGGCACCCCTAGACTGCAATGTTTTTACATTCTCTTTAGAAGCTTGAAGAACACTGGCCTCCCTTTGAAGAAGCGAAAGCCAAACATAAAGTCAAGTTTTGCAAATGTCCTTTAGATATGGTCTTGCCCCTTTACTAGAGATCTGTTTGGCGAGGATAGGAGAGCTGCTGAAGGAGCTGCCCTTTGACTCTCTCAGGACGTCACTGTTCTCCTTTGGTTTGGCTATGTGGTCTTGGCCAGGGAGCTAATTGTTAGATCTTAAGGGAAAGGCTTTTGCTGGCAAGACTACTGCCTGGCATGAGCATCTTTAAGTCCATTGCATATCCCATTGTGTCAGTAGCTTTGGGAATGGAGAATCCACACACCGGTATTTCAGGCATTGCCAGGATGTAGCGTTACATCAGACGTGGAAAGTAGAACCTTCCGAAATAAAATCAGAGGCAACTGGTCTGAGGCTGAACGCCATTTCATTTTTTCCTCTCCGAATAAGTGAGGTCTTTGCTGGTAATATACATATTGACATAAAAGAACAATGATCTCTAAAGGGTTATAAGTGCTCTTTGGGAATATCTAGTTGATACTAAAAGGCTCTGTCAGGACTGTTTGGGGAAGAAAATTGATGTGTGTCGAGGAAAGTTGCTTTCAACTCTGGCGGAGAACACTTTGGGTTGCTTTTTCATTCTCCTTCCCCTTCCCCTGTCCCAAGACTCACACCCATTGCTCAAGTACACACTGCCCTTGGACCAGAACAGCACCAGCAAAATATTGACTGGGGCAGTGAGATTTCTTTGTCTTGGTTATCCAAGTCTGACTCTCATGCCAGCAGTCCCTGAGGACTTTTTTTTTTTTTTTTAAGGTGGGGAGGTGACATTTCTGAAAAAGATGTTTTGATTTTTGCAAACTTCAAAAAGTAATAGGATCCTTTCTGAAATATTTGCTGGAATCCCAGAATGTACACTTTGCCTTTAAAAGGGAACTATCTTGGGGGTTCATTAAGCTATCTAGTCAGCTGTTCATCTCTAACCTGAACCAGATGTAAGCTGTTCCATGTGGGGGTGACCTAGGGAACTTCACCCCCCTCCCCCAGCTCTTTGAGACTGGCAGTGTTTATTCCTGACACATAACCCATATCAATGATCTAATTGATTGGGGATACTAAGCAGACCATTCAGAAGGAGTGCCTGGCCTAGAATAACTTATCTTCCAACTTGAAGCATCCAGGCAATCAGATCCTCCTAAGACCTCAGAGTGCTACAAAATAAAATAAAACCTCCTTTACTTACCCTCGAATCATTTAAAGCACACTGATGACCTGGCACTTTTAATATTCTTTTTATGACATGTCATATTTATCACACGTCAAAAGGGGTCCCCCAAACAAAACAATAACACCGAATGAAAACTTACATAGAGTCTCTCTCTGTTAGCAAAGTTAGTTTTGGCCCCTGAACACCAGCTTTTATGGGTTCTTATAAAGTTGTGACTATTTCTTAGCAGTTGGATTTTCCAAGTCTTGAAATGAAATTCTTCATTATACTAGTTACTTTAAAATGAAGAATGAGTGACTTTGACATCAGGGAAGATAGAACAGTCATATTTTTCCCTATTCCTGGCACTAAATGCAACTAAAACCCTGGCATTATATGTGAAAGAAACACAAGGAGACAAGGAAAGTTGGAGAAAAGAAGGCAGAGCAGCTAGGGACACGAGGACCCAAGGAATGACGCAGAGGATTTGTTAGCTGGGTTTTTCTTGTCTCCTCATGTATCCTAGACTTGGGGCTGAAGAAGCTGGTGCCCAACAAATGCCAAAGGTTGCACGTGTAGAAGACGTGCAACAACAAATGCCTTGTCTCCCTGGCCGAAGGACCAGGAAAGGTACAGCCCAGCAAAACAGAAAACTTAGTTAGTAATTACTCTATTCTAGCCAAACAACACAGAAAACACTGGGGCCCTATCCCACCCGAAGGCCTAGATTCCCACCCTTATGAGACGATAGTGGGCAACCCCTCAGCCCCCCATGATGGAGTCACAGGGGGTCAAATAGGGAGCTAGACCTTAATCTCCACACCTGTGGTGTCAGTGGAGACACATGGGGAGCCCAGACTGTTACCCCACCCAGCAGTAATGAGGCACCCCCCCGCTTTTCCATTGGGATGTTGTTGGAGGAGGCCTAGTAGAAAATAGAGTGTCAGGGCTTCCACAATTGCCAGAGGTAAGGAGGCCACCCCCACTTCAGTGTTTGTGGGGACTACATGGGGACCCAGAATTCCCATTCCCACACAACAGTCAATAAAAAGAGGGGACGCCTGGATGGCTCAGTTGGTTAAACTTCTGCCTTCAGCTCAGGTCATGGTCCCAGGGATTGAGCCTTCTTTTGGTCTCCTCACTCATCAGGGAGCTTGCTTCTCCCTCTCCTTCCTGCTCATGCTCTCTTGCTATCTCTATTGCTCTACCTCTCTCACAAATAAGGAAATAAAATATTTAACAACGACAACAACAAAAGAAGCCCGCTCCTCCCCCCTTGTCAGCAGAGTCTGAATGAAGAACCTGGGCTTCTACCTCTACCTGTAAGTAAGAAGGTGATGCATCCCCACCTACCTTGCCTCCTGGAGCGGTGTTAAAAAAGTGGTGGTGGGGGCAATGGTAGATAATCTGAAGGTGGAACTAAGACCTGTCTCATAACATAATACAAAAACATCCAAGTCTCCATTGAAAATCCTTTGTCATGTAAGAGCTGGATGATCTCAGACTGAATGAAGAAAGACAAACCATGGATGCCAACACTGACAGAGATTTAGAATGATCTGGAAACAATTTTAAAGCAACCATGATAAAAATGCTTCAGTGGTAGATATTTGAGACTAATTTGCCAAAATCTCACAGTTATTGACATACCAAGTTTCAAGCTCAGCTCTAAGTTCTTCCTAACAATGGTGTTGTGATGCCCAAGACTCCTTAAGTTTATGCTTCATAGACCACTGTGCATTGTAGCATACAAGTCCTGCACATACTTTGCTAGATTTAGAGTATTTTTTAATATCCAAGAACTCATTACTGTTCATTTTTTTTTTTGCTTCTTTTTTCATTTCAACTTGTTCTTGTTTTGTGGTGACAATTACTTCTCAAGGTACTCTAAAAATATGAATATGCAATTTTAAATTCTGTTATTTCCTGCATTACATTTGTCACCTCTGTCACAGATTGTTCTATTTGTTCCTTTTGTTCCTCTTTTGTGCCATTGATTTTTTTTCCCCAAATGTCTATTGGTTCTTGATGGTCCATTCATATTTAAGGATGAAAGGCTAGGTTAATAAAATAGAAGGATGCAAATCTTTTTGGCTGATGAGTAGGCTTGCTGAGAACTCCTTGTGACTATTTTTTCTTTGAAATCTTTATTGGTTGGTAGTTCATGGAATTGAAAAGAGGGATTTGCCTATTTCCATGATTTTGGCAATTTATATACTAGCCATGATTGTTAAAAAATTATCAACAGCCCCATATGCAAATTGCAAAGTGAGATAAGGAAGAGGTCAAGAATAAAGCAAACATTTTTTAAAGGATAACAAACAAAAGCGTATGCTTAGGAAGAGGTGGTAGGAGTAGAACCTTGTCTCAAATACACAAATTCTGTATTTCTATTGATTATCATGGGAACACAGGCATGGTAGGTCGTGCATAAATATTTATTGAATTATTTTTTCCTTAAGTTCTGCCTTCCATTAAATAAGAAACAATTAAGAACATTCACAAGTACTTTGAAATGTTTTTAAGTGAAAGATTATTTGAATCTCTTTAGTGCGAATGTCATCTGGGAGAGCAGTGTTTCCATGCCAGGCATTGTTCTAAGAACTTTCTGTATTTATTTTGTCTTATGATTTATTTTGCTTAAATCCTGATGACAACCCTATGAGGTAGTGTAGCAGATGCTATTGGTGTCCTGTCCATATCCACTCTCATTTTCCCCTACACTGTAGACTAATACTGCAAGCACCTGAAATTCTCTGCTTACATAATCTTTTTCTCCCCCTGGCTTGGGGAGCACACTCAACTCCCGTGCAAGACATTGTGGGTGCTGAGATTTCAGATCCTCAGAAACAACCGTCAGCCAATGACAGATAGGCACTTGCTGCAGAAAGACCCTAGCTTTGTTGACCTGTAGTTGGGCATATCTGGGATGTGTTCTACACAATCTTCCCGTTCCCCAAGTGCAAAGAAGCTCCAGTTGCCTACAGAGGTAACTCTTCACTAGCTTCCCTTCCCTTCCCTATTTCACTTCTCTCTTCCCCTACCAATGTTTCCTAGGAGCACCTTCCAAATAAACTCCTTGCTCTCAAGTCCTTGTCTCAGAGGAACATTCTGGAGGCACCCAAACTGAGAGTATTAGGTAGTATTATGGTCCCTATTTTGCAAATAAAGAAACTGAGGCACTGAGAACGTGGTTACTTGACCATGGTTAGTGAGTGAGTGAGGGGCAGAGCCAGGCTTCTCACGGCAAGCTCTTAACCACCGCACTGTAATGCCACAATGGCCCTGAGTGCCGACTCTGCCAGGCACCATGCTCAGCACTTCATGCAGTTGATTTTTCAGGGGATAAAATAAGCAGAGATAGGCTATGTGACATATCCAAGGTCATGAAGTAGTAAGTAGCAGAGTGAGGATTTGAACTCAGGTCTATGATCTTACCCATTCTGCTGCGCTGCCCCCATGTGAGCCTGCAGTGTTTCTCTGCTTTTCACCTAGGTGGCTCTCAGGGATAGGTAGGCAGAGTCTAGGGCTCTTAGGAGCAGGTCCAAGGGGACACAACCTGTAGTCCCTGGTGGGCTGCATTCCTTGTCCTAGATCTTTGTGCCCTTTCTTCAGTGTGAGGTCCAGACTCTCCAGGCTGTTTTCTTTCCTCTAGGAATGTTTTTAGTGCTTAGTTTCTCCTGCACAGGAGTGTTTTGGGATGCTGGTCTTACCCCCGAGGAGTAGATGGAGAGGCCAGGGTTGGATCAGGTAGGACAGCCAATGATGACCAAGCATTTTCTCTGCACTAGGGGCTCTGCATAAGTTACATCATTTAATCCTCCTAAAAATTCCTTAAAGTAATTGCTTTTTCCCATTTTGAAAACCAGGAAATGAGGTTAAGAGAGACGAAGTAATTAGCTCAAGGAATTCATCCAAGGTTAAATAATTCAAAATCCAAGTCTTTTGGATTCTGAAGCAGTCCTTTCTCCACTGAGCCAGGTGAGGCTCTGGCAAGGCAAGGAGAGGTGGGAAGCTGCCAGCAGCTTCCAGGGTACTACTTGTCTAGCACCGCTGAGAGATGCCAGGTAACTTCTGATCATGAGGCTTCCAGCATAAAATCCCTGGTTAGATCAGAGCTGGCTGAGATCGATGCCCCTTGTAGGGTCATAACTGTCTTCACCCAGAAAATAAGTCTGCGCACAAAGATCATTCAGATCTTACACACATTTGTCTTTCCACTTAGGAGCATTCTCCAGGTGTTGGGTTCTGGGCTGATGGTTACAAGATGGGGTGAGAGGACAGGATCGAGTCCTGGTTTCCATGCAGGAGAAGACTAATGCCTATTTTGGGAAATGGACCATATTTTCGATGAGGCAGCTAAACACACATGTGACACTTGCACATGAGCTACTTCTGTGATCAGACCAGGAAACAGTTGGGTGACTGGTATGAATTCTAAGTCCCTTTCTGCACACTCCTGATGAATCTATCTTACCCAATTTGGGATCCCCCAACTTGAACAAGATGGGAAAAATTGGAAAGGAGCTGGAATAAATATATAATATGAATTGCTTCAGAACCCTCAAAGAATAAGAAGTGTTGTGTTGATTTTTCTAAATCAAAATAAATCTGATATACATACCCCCACTCACCCATATGTTGAGAATCCTAGGACCAGCTGTTGGGGTACTGCATCCCCACCTTAGGTAAGAACCCTTGACCTTGCAAGGCAACAGGCTTTGTCCTCATGTGTTCATCACCATTTGAAGGAGGATCTATTTGGATGAGGGCAGCTCCTCTCAAATCTCCTTCCCTTCTTGCCAGGCTTGGCCTCAGGGACCATCGTGTAGAGCCACAGAGTTGCAGGAATCAATCAGTGTCTGTTTCCACAGGCATTGGACATCCTGATTCTTCCACCTGGGGGTCCAGGAGTGTGAGTGGGTTTGGACTCTGGCTCTTCTGGAATGCTGTTTGTACAGACCCCTTCCAGATCTTGGGAGACAAACGTCTTCTCTTAACGTCAAGCTCACAGTCCCTACTTCCTCCCCATTGCTAATCCATCCTGCCAAATTCCCTTCCTGGCCCTCATCTTTGAAACCAAAGGCCTGACTCTGGGTGATCTTCCAGACAATTCTCTGAAGCCCCCTACATAAAAGAAAATGAAATGAAACACAAAGCAAGAAATTGTTTACCATCTCCCTCCATTACACACACACACACATACACACACACACACACGATGAGCAAACCAAATCCTTTGCAGATGAAGGGCTGTTCCCCATATATAAAGTGCTTTTACAAACCAGTGGCTGAGAGCCTGGCCTGCTTCATTTCATGTCCCGGCCCTGTCATTTATTAGCTGACTAATTTGGGGCAAATTGCTTAACCTCTCTGTTTTCTGATGTGCACATCGGGACTAATAACTACACCACAGGAGGATGGATTGAGGCTTTTATGTCGCACAGTACTTACAAGCATCCACAGGGCCGAAGCACTGGACTCACTCCACCTTGTTCCAGCTCCTTCCTGCTCGTTCCACCTCTGCTCTGAGCACAGCCCAGCCTTCTCCTGCCATCTAAGCAAAGATGAAGGGAATGCGTCTGAGCACTATCAGGGCATTTCAAACCCAAACCCATCTGTTATACGCTGAATTGTGCCTCACCCCCAAATTCATATGGTAAAGTCCTAATTTTCAGTATTTCAGAATGTGACCGTATTTGGAAATAGGGCCTTTAAAGAGGTGATCAGGGGCGCCTGGGTGGCTCAGTCAGTTAAGTGTCTGCACTCAGCTCAGGTCATGATTCTAGGGTCCTGGGATTGAGCCCCACATCTGGCTGTCTGTACCGTGGGGAGCCTGCTTCTCCCTCTCCTCCCTGGTCATGCTCTTGCTCTCTCTCTCTCTCTCAAATAAAGAAGAAAAATCTTTAAAAAAAAATTAAAGAGGTGATCAAAATGAAGCCATTCAGGGGGCCCTAATCCAGTCTGGTGTCCTTCTTAAAAGCAGAGGAGATTAGGACAAGCCCAGAAATCCTGGGGACGTGCAGGACCAGAGGGACAAGGCAACAAGAGGGCAGCCATCTACAAGCTGAGGAGAGAGGCCTGGCCCAGGTCCTTCCCTCATGGCCCTTGGAGGAAGCCACTTGATCTCTGACTTATGGCCTCCAGAACTGTGGAAAAGCACGTCTGTGGTATTTTGCTATGACAGCCCAAGCAAACTAATACACCATCCCGGAGCTGAAGTATAGTCAGGATCTCCAAAACACATCCAGGCCAATGTGTGATGCTTACTCGGGAAGGAGGGCGTCCCGTGGCTGCGGGAACCGAGCATGCGGGATGAACCACACAAACCATCATTGTTTCCGTTACTGCCCTCCCTCAGCACCAGAAAGTTAGGAGAACTCCAAAACAGCAGACAGGGCAGAAATTCTCAGAAGAAACTAATGGAAAGCATTCCACCTCCAGAGACAAAATAATGCTTCTGGAAATGGGATCAAAGCTTCCCACATTGGTGAGGGTATGGAACTCTCTGGATCTCTACCCTATTGGCCCAGTGCCTAGGGCTTTTCAAGGGCATACAAAATGTTTCAGAATGAAAAATTCAATGGATTTCAAAATAAGAAAGTAAAATGCCCAAGGAAAAATAAAAAAATAATTTCAAGAGCGAAGTTATAAAATGACTTTCAAAATGTTTTTAATTGCATTTATATTTAAGATAGGATGTGGAAACATTTTAATGTAATTACTGTCGCAGAAGTGGTACCTGTAGGAGTTATATACCTTCGGAATCACGAAGGACTTCAGTCAGTTCTGTTCTCTCTCCACCCCTCAGAACCTCATACCAAGCCTGTCTGGGTTTGGGATGTGACAATGACATGGAAATATGTTCTGTGATGTGGGATAGAGGTAGGGGAGAGGCCAAAGATCCTAGCAGTTATGTCTTACAGGAAAGTGGTCAACAGTCCAGCTTATACCAAGGTTCAAATCTTCATTCTGTCCCTGTGTGACCCTGGTCACCTTGCTAAACCTCTCTGAATCTCAGTTTCATCCGTGGCACAAAGGAGATAAGAATGCCTACCTCATAGGATTTTCATGAGAATTGAGTGAGAAGAAGACTATAACGAGCTTAGCTTTGTGCCTGGGGAATAGAAAACTCTCAGTAAAGGCTAGCTATTATAATGTGGCCCTCAGCAGGATTCTCACAGGGGAGGGAGAGAGAGGAGTCTTGAGCCCCAGAGAAAATATTTAGTGAATAGATGTTGACTGGATGCATTTTTGTTCTCACAGTGGAAAAAAACCCCAGCAATGCAGCAAGGGTATGCGAGTGACTGGATCACAGGTCCCAAGCGAGGATTTGGAGGAGGTGGCACCCACCGGGGTCGTGGCAGGGGTCCAGGAGGAGCTGTGCACTGGAGCCCCTGTGCAAAACCCGGGGGACTGACGCCCTTCCCAGGATGCTGTGAGCTCAGGCGCCCCTTCTGCAGCTCCTGGACAGGGGGAGCAGAAATTGCCAGCTGGCATCCTAGGAATGCAACTGCTTCGGGAAGCTAAATTTTGCTGCTGATGCGGGACCAATCTCGTCTGCTCTGCCAGGAACACACAGACACAGGACAAATCCCCGAGGGTTCCAGTCCTGTCACACAGCATGGTCAGAGGCAAAACCAAGTCCAGGACAAAATGAAGGTGGGTTTTTAATTCATAAATGGGCAGCAGGGAGTCACTTTTGTTTCTGCAGGGGTTGAAAGGTGGGAGAAAGGACAGTTGCTTTATGAAGTCAAAAGGAGGGGCGCCTGGGTGGCTAAGTGGGTTAAGCCTCTGCCTTCAGCTCTGGTCATGACCTTGGGGTCCTGGGTTCGAGCCCCACGTTGGGCTCTCTGCTCAGTGGGGAGCCTGCTTCCCCCTCTCTCTGCCTACTTCTCTGCCTACTTGTGATCTCTGTCTGTCAAATAAATAAATAAAATTTAAAAAAAAAAGAGGAGATATACTGAGATAGTCTCTGGCTGTTAAGTGTTCCATTAAGACGGGAGTTTGGGGAGGAAGGAGACTTTCTAATCAGTCTTCAGACTTAATGGCAGACCCTGACTGGCTGTGGGGTAGCACGTGAGCTGTGGGGGACATTTGAAAGGAAGATGGTTTTATGTTAGGGCTGGAAGGTTTTTGAGGTTGGCCATTTCCTGGAACAAGCAGTGCGTTGGTGGGGGGTTTTTTTGCTGTCAAATAGCCATCACAGCCCCTATGGGGAGCTAAAGGGGCTGCCATCAAGGCAGTTTTCTCAGCAGAGATCTGGACCAGAAGGCCTGGCGAGGGAGCCAGAAAACCTGGGTTCTGGGTGCAGCTGGTTGTTGACTGAATGAGTTGTCTCCCTGGACCTGTTTATTATCTGTATGTTGAAGGGGTGGGACCACCCGAGAATGTCAAACTGCTGACCCTTGGGACAAATCCCAAACAACGGTTTTCTTTGGCCTATAATTTATTTATTAAGGTTGTTTATTTTGTATGACGTCAGAATGGGTGCATATTCTCCGGTCCACAGCCCCTCTGCTCCTCACTGTGTGCGACATGCCAAGTTCCTGCCTTTAGGGAACCTGCTCTGTCACTGTAGGCATCTGTGTCCACGGCGCCGGAGCTAAATGACTTCTAGTGCCTGCTGGCCTTCCATGGCTCTACCATTCCCAATGGGGCCTTCTCATTTCACTGCCTCCCAACAGTCACTGCGTGCTGCCCTCCACAAACATGAGATACTCCAGCTTCTGGAGTCAATTATTCCTTTCAGAAAACTGAAGAGAGAAGTGATATAATTAAGTACCTGAGAGAAAATGAACCGAGCAACAAGCTGTAACTACGGAGACCCACAATGGAGGCTGAACCCCAGGGCCCCACTTGACCTCACTCAGCTCAGAGTGGTCTGGTGTTTCCCTGGTTGGAAGGGACTGGCCTGGCCAAGACTGGTTCACGCTTGTGCCACAGTCTTCACACAGCAGGGCAAGAAGCTGCCTCAGCTGCCCCCAGGCTCCAGGGCCAGTGGGCAAGGAAGCGACACCCTCTCCCCATCTCCACCAAGCAGCAGCATCAGAATCAACACCTCAGAAGGGAAAATCCTTTCCTTACACACTATGCCCAGGAAATAGTTGCTCTGTCCCTAATTTGGGGCCCGGACACTGTTGTGTTGTTGTATCCTTCCACCCATCCTCAAACCACGGACCAGATAAATCGAGTTGAACTGACTTCAAAGCAAACACTGAGCAGAGCCATCTGTGATTCATTCCTGTGCAGGCGCTTCTCTAGTTATGTAACCAGAGAGATCCAGACAGAAAGACACAGATTGCAAGAATTTTTTTTTCCTTCAAACCCCAAACCTTTACAGTATTGGGATAATTATGGCTTTCATAGCATTGATTACTTTAAGCTGTCAGTAATTTGAATCTTTTTCAGAGTCAATGACCAACTTTTTATAATTGCATTATATCTTTCCACTTCCATCCCTAAATAAAGGAAACAGAACCCTGACTTCACAGGGGTTCCCTCAGAGCCCCTCAGCCTGCATACTTTGTTGTCAGAATGCTACCACGGACTCTTCTGTTTCCCAGCGTCCTTCTGGCCTCACGGCACACTTGCTCCCCACTCCACAGTTCATTAATCCCCGACCTGAAAGAAGAGGAAGTGTGAAGTGTAGGTTGGCCAAGGATTTCGACTGAATCATTCACAAATCACCCCAAGTATTGTAGTTGACGGATAAAGGGTAATGAAAAATGTTAGATAAAGACTGTATTTTCCACACATTTGCAATTTTTAAAAATTATTTTTATTAACATACAATGTATTATTTGCCCCAGGGGTACAGTTCTGTGAATCATCAGGCTTACACAACATTTGCAATTTTTAAACATTTTGTTTTCTTATTATAAAACCAATACCTATCAATGTGATAATTCCAAAAACTATAAAGAAGAAAATAAGTATCCCAAATCCTTGCCTGGGTAGATTATTCAAACAGAAAATGATACTAATATTTTAGCACATTTTTTCCCAGTCTTTCTTTCCTCTATGCTTTTAATTTTAGAGTTAAAATATATTGCATTTATAATTTTTGTATCCTGCATTTCTACTTGAACATTGGCCCACATAATAAAAAAAAATCTTACTTTTCACTAGCGACACAATTTCAAATGAAATGGATGTACCATCATTTTTTTAAAAACCAAATCCCCTACTGCAGGTCAAAGTTCATGTCTACTATTCTGCTCAAAAATTTATTTATTTATTTGAGAGAGAGAGAAAGTGCAAGCATGATGGGGTGAGGGCCAGAGGGGGAGGAAGAAGAAAAGGGAGAGAATCTTAAACAGACTCCGTGCCGAGCATGGAGCCTTGATCACACGACCTAGAGATCATGACCTGAGCTGAAACTAAGAGTTGGACACTTAACTGACTGAGCCACCCAGGTGCCCCAGAGCATAAACATTTTTGGAAGTTCTTAATACATTTCAGAAAAATTGAGCCACTTTTTCACCATCATATATGAATACTTTTTAAACTTTATTATTTTGATAAGTAAAAAAGTAGAGTCTCGTGTTTGCATTCATTTACTCTTCTTTGGTTACCAATTAAAGTAGTTTTTTCAAATCTTTCAAAGCAATTTGCATTTTATTCCATCTGAAAGTAGATCTTGTTCAAGCGCAGGAACTAAGGCTTAGGATAACTGTGAGCTTCCTGGTGCAAAGATGCTCCCAGCTCAATGCAGACCATCCTATAGCAAAAGCAGTGAGGCAGAGAAGAGGGTTAGCTCACTAGGGCCTCCAGAGGAGGAAGATGTCAGGAGTGGTCCCCACTCCTGGTTATATTAAGCTACTAATCAACTGCTGCTTAACAAATTGCCCTCAAAACTTAATGACTTACCAATAAACAGTTATTATCTCACAGTTTCTGTAGGTCAGAAAGTCGAGGGCAATTTCACTGTTGCTTCTGTCTTGGGGACTTTTGTGAGGTTGCGGTCAAGTCACTGACTGGGGCTGGAGCAACTGCGTGCAGGGCCGCTCACTTTCAGGAGGCTGTTGGCTGGCAGCCTCAGTTCCTCATCACTTGGGTCTCTCCACAGAGAATCCTCACAACATGGCGCTGGCTTCCCCCAGAAGGAATTAAATAGAAGAGATTAAAATAGAAGCCTCTGCGTGTTTTATAACCTAGTAGTGAAACTGCTATGCCATCTCTTCTGCCACATTCTGTAGGTCATTCAGACTCACACTGTTACAGTGTGGAAGGGAACAGTGTAAGAGTATGAAGACCGGGGGTGCCTGGGTGGCTCAGTGGGTTAAGCCTCTGCCTTCAGCTCAGGTCATGATCTCGGGGTCCTGGGATCGAGTCCCGCATCGGGCTCTCTGCTCAGCAGGGATCCTGCTTCCCCTGCCTGTCTGCCTACTTGTGATCTCTCTCTCTCTGGCAAATAAATAAATAAATAAATAAAACCTTAAAAATAAAAAGAGTATGAAGACCAGGGTACGGATCGTCAGAGTCCATCTTGAAAGCTGGCTAATATCGGCTGTGGGTTTTCACCGGCTCCCTTTTTGAGGAAAGGAGAGAATCAATAGTGGAAACTTTCTTTATGATTGTTCACAGGGTGCTCGCGTTAACCATACATAGTCCTGTTCTCATCATGAGGCCTGTACTTGCCAATTCATTTTGTCTCCAAAAAATCTGTGATTAAAGAACCCTTTGCTTATATTTATAGATGGAAATCTGGCCTGGGTGACCCACGTACTTCAGAGCCTGGTGTACTGCTGGGGGTGGCGGCGGCAGTAAATCCAAGCAGGAGCTGCCATGCAAAAGCTGTCTGGGCCTGGCCACCTGCTCTTCTGTAGCTCAGAGCCTAGTGGGGTGACCGTGTGGCAGAGGCACAGGGTGCACAGAGAGAAGGGAAGAGACGGACAACTACTCAAGTCCACCCACAGGTGGGGTGAGAATCACAGGAAAGATTTTTAAAGTGGGAGTGGGTAAGTGAAAGAATCTCAGCCCTGGGAGAGGGACTGGGGGCTAGAATTCTAGGAGATAGGAAATAAGCTGTCATGGGTAAGGCATATGACCCTACTAGGACCTTCGAATCTGAAAACATTTGTATCACAATGTGATCATTAAAATGTATGACTGTTGGGGCACCTGGGTGGCTCAGTGGGTTAAAGCCTCTGCCTTCGGCTCAGGTCATGGTCCTAGTGTCCTGGGATCGAGCCCCACATCGGGCTCTGTACTCTGCAGGGAGCCTGCTTCCACCTCTCTCTATCTGTCTGCTTCTCTGCCTACTTGTGATCTCTGTCTGTCAAATAAATAAATAAAATCTTAAAAAAAAAATGTATGACTGTTACCCCAAAATGTTTTTGCCACCAATCTAAAATTAAGATGCTGAAGAATTAACCAAATTGGCTCTTCTCTTTTCTCCCCACACCCTTTCCCATGGCAGCTTCATCAATCTTAAAATTTTATCTATGTTTTTAAAAGAAAAAATTATTTATTTAAGGGCACCTGGGTGGCTCAGTTGGTTAAGCATCTGCCTTCGGCTCAGGTCATGATCCTGGGGTCCTGGGATTGAGCCCCACATCGAGTTCCCTGCTCAGTGGGGAGTCTGCTTCTTCCTTTCTCTCTGCCTCTGCACCCCACCCCACTCATGTTCTTGCTTACTCTGCTCTCTCTCTCTCTCTCTGAAATAGATAGATAAATAATCAGCACATTGGACATCAGGTGGTAAGCAAGCCACTTCCCCTCCACCGGGGAGTGAGCCGACAATACACTGGTCACACTGCCGTCTCCTTGACAGCATAATGACCTACATGACTAGCTACAGCTACAGAGGAGGCTCAAGGGCAGAGGACTGCTTGCCTTGCAGTTTGGCCCATTTAGCAAGGACATGCAGGGACACACAGGGCCCGTGCTGGACTGCCTCTTCCCAATATGGAGCCTCCTCCCTCTCCCCGCAGACTGCTCTCCCAACCTCAGCCCAGCCCTACAGGGACTGAAATATTGCCATGATTTACCTAGGAGACATTCATTTTCAGCCCCCAGAAAAATGTCTCTTTGTCCTCCAAGCGGTTCACTTTGGCTGCCAGGGCTCAAAAAGTTTTTGCCCAGGGTTGAGAGTTGGGCAGAGATGTTCCTGTTTGGGATTGCTGGAATGCCCACGCAGTGTACAGTGGGCTAAGCAAGGTCAGCAGGCAGCTATGAATGCCACCCTGCAAGGCCAGCGAGCCAACCAGAGCTTCAATGGGCACTCTGTGCAGGGCAGCCAGCTGGGTGACTGTGGGAGCCCATGGGAGACCTGGAAGATGGATTAACAGAGCTGGCAGCCTCCGGGGAGGGACTGAGGCTTGGCAGTCGTGTGTGTGTGTGTGTGTGTGTGTGTGTGTGTGTGTGTGTGTGTGTATAGGGGGGCACAGAAAAGGCCTTCAGAAATGGCCTTCAAAATATTTTCCTTACTGCAGGGTTTGCATTTCCTCCTCAGAGGAAGGTAATGGGACCTGGACAGTGATTAACTAATTCTGACTCCAGGATTCCGAGAGTTTAGACTCTAGACAATCAGGGGTTTAAGTGCATGCATTTTTTTTTTAAAGATTATTTATTTATTTATTTGACAGAGAGATCGCAAGTAGGCAGAGAGGCAGGCAGAGAGAGAGGAGGAAGCAGGCTCCCCACCGAGCAGAGAGACCGACGCGGGGCTCGATCCCAGAACCTGGGATCACGACCCGAGCCGAAGGCAGAGGCTTTAACCCACTGAGCCACCCAGGCGCCCCTAAGTGCATGCATTTAAGTGCACACACACACACAGTTTTTCCCTTTGTCATGGAAACCCACAAGACAAGGAAATCCAGAAGACATTTGTCCTTTTTCTCCAAAACATTCTACTTGAACATTCCCATTTCAGAATATTATTGAAGCCAGGACCACAGTTCTCTTCAGTGTAGGAGAACAGGCTTACTTCCTGCTGAGGAATGTTTTTTATTGTGGTTGGTGGTATGATTTGGGCATAACTTGGTGGTAGGAGGGGACCCCAACCCCCTTGCAAAACTTAGCGACGCTGCATTGCATGTCAACATCCAGTCCCCAAATGAAATAATGGGGAGACAAAATATATTCTAGTCTCAACTCAAAGATAAAGATATTGCTTGGTTTCAGTGAGATGATACAAAAATATATGGAATAAAATTCTATTAGCTAATATAATTGGTTTAATTAAATCTTAGAATTTAATCCATAGTATATCTAAAGAAGGTTTGCAATTAGATGCTTCAGCCAGTAACTAAAATGTGTGCCCCCAAAGGTTCAAGAAGTAGGTGACAATTATTCACATTGAGATGTTGAGTACTGATCCAGGAAGTCAGCTGCAAAGCGGGGGGACTCTTGCTGTATGCCTTGAGCCCAAAACAGTGCCAGGCACACAGCGAAGCCTCAGTAAGTGCTTGTTGAATGGATCAATGAATGAAAGAGATTTTTTTTTTCTTTGAAATCTGGCCTGGACCCTGTTCTATCATGTGAACTTAGAAAAAAAAACTCACTAAGATAAATAATATATAGGGTCAGATACATTTTTTTTTTTTACTTCAAATTAAACAAAAACACTCTATGCATTTAGAAGAGCATAGTAGAGGCGCCTGGCTGGCTCAGTGGGAAAAGCATGCGACTTTTCATCTTGGGGTCATGAGTTCGAGCCCCACATTGGTGTAGAGATTACTTAAAAATAAAATCTTTAAAAAAAAAAAGATATTCTTAGGAGAGCACAGAAAAAAACTACTGAGAAATTACACCTTGTACTGTTGATGATGGCTACCTCTGAGGCCAAGACGGACTCTGGAAGGAAGGTTATCAAATTTTGCATAATTTATATATTTCTGTATTGTTCTGCCAGTGAGGAAAGTTTGTGTTTCTTTTTATGGTTAAAAAATGAGGATTTTTAAAAGATCTCATTTAAAATGTTTAAAACACTCTGATACGTGACTCGATGGAAAAAATGTCAAGTGTTTTGAGGAACCAAAATTTAGGAAAGGTTCTTCACCTCTAGAGGTCATGATCATTTCCTAGCTTTTCATCAAACGATCTCCAACCACCAGGACAGTGCTAAGTTTTGTTTTCTTTTGTTTAAAGAATGCTATAAAAGAAGTTAGTAGAATGTTATGAACTACATCAGGCTCACCATTTATTTATTCAACAAGTATTTATTGAGTGCTATGCTTACTTTATGGGCCGGTAAGTATAACAGGAACTGTGGTACAAAGAATAATTTGGTGGAAAGACGTCAGGGTTCTAGATGGATTTTTTTTTAAGTCACCGAAAGTCCCTGCAGAAATGGGACCTCAGACGGTGGCATTTCCCTTGCTGAAGTTGGTTATTGCCTATTTATCTTCATACTCTACTCCTATTTCTTATCATGGGTAGAACGCCCATTTAACATCATGTGGTCTTGAGGCATTTGTCCTGTAAATTTATCATAATCGCAATAGTAGATAGAAAATAAACCTTCTAATGAGGGCTCCAGCTCACCACTTTAAGGAATTGCTCTTTTTGATTGTACCTTAAGGCCATTAAAATATTTATTTAGTGATTTATTCATCCTGCGGACAGATGTAGGGATCGGTCTATTTTCCACCTTACAGTGGAGTTTTCTTTTTAAATACTCTCTCTGGCTTTGTGGTGAAATGTGCGTTATGATACTTCCTCATAGTGACACATGCAAAAACGTTATTCATCAAACATATTCTGAAGCATAGTTTTCATTATTCTTGCAAGTATTTAGACATAAGGAAGCCCTTCACTCTGTGCAATATAAAAAGAATCAAAGATGTGATACAATTCCTCACCCGTGTGGACTTGGATTTTAAGGACAGGGTCACCGTATTTCACAAAGTTCTTTCTTCTTCTTTTTCCTTCTCCTCCCTCCCCCATTACCAAATACATAACTGTACTTGGTCTGATGCTAAATCAAGGTAAATGAGACGTGACCTATGAAAAAGGAAATGAATAATTCAAAAGAGGGGAAAATTGCATTCCTGGCTGGAAGCGTGGACGTCATTGCCTGAATGTATAGGTTTATTCTACCACTTCACTAGATGATTTTGCCTGTTGGGTGGCATGTCTTCCATCATCCAAATTACCTCATGAAGTCGGTAAGTCAAGCCATGTTTTGCTGCTATCTACTTTATATTTTTTCCAAGTCTCTTTTTAATGTGTTCTTTTTAGTTAACGAACGTATATACAGCAGACCTGTCTGATGGGTCCCTGGAAATAGATTTTATTAAATTCCCTAGAACTTGATCTGAATCGGGAATTAAATAATTGATGTGAGCAGGCACAGAGGTCAGTGTTTCATGGGCGAAATTATTAGTGGAATCTCTCATGTTTTCTAAGTATCAGGGGGAACCAGTCTTGCCTCTGGTTGTGGACTGTGGAGGAGGGGAAGGGGTGGGCAAGTCATTCTTAGGAAGTGGTCCCAGGTAGTTCCTTCATGTCGTTAGGGTCACCCTGAGTGGAACAGGACTTAACCAAGAAGGCCAGGTCTGGACAAGTAGAGCAGAGAGTCAGAAGGCTGAGAAGCTTTGCCTGCAGACCAACAGAACATTGTGGTACTCTCTATTAAATGTCAGTGACCAACGTGACTTTGATCAGGCAACTCGCATAGAAACCAAAGGGAATTTGATAACCCACTGAGAAGGCCAGTTCCTTAGGCTCTTTGTCCCTTGTCACTGTCTTGCAAATTGCTGCATCTGGTTGTCCCTGTAGCGTTTGCTTTCTTTCTCTCTCTTTGTACTTATACCAGGGGGGCAGGGGAGAAAAGTGTTTTGATACATTATAATCATTGTGATATTGTCCCCTTACAGAATGAGTAGTTCCTAGTATTTCTAGCCAATCAAGATTGGGGTTGAGAGTAATAATAAATAAATCTTACTATGTTTTAAGCAATCATTAGAAAACAGACTTTGGTCATGGAATTTTTTTGTATTTCTTTCTTTCTTTTTTTTTTTTTTTAAAGATTTTATTTATTTCTTTGACAGACAGAGATCACAAGTAGGCAGAAAGGCAGGGAGAGAGAGACGGGGAAGCAGGCTCCCCCCTGAGCAGAGAGCCCGATGTGGGGCTCGATCCCAGGAACCTGGGATCATGACCTGAGCCAAAGGCAGAGGCTTTAACCCACTGAGCCACCCAGGTGCCCCTGGTATTTGTTTCTTTAGAGTGATGGGGGTATAGTGGGGAGAAAGGCTCCCTCCAGGACAGGGCAGAGGGGGCTGTGAACGCTGCTCTTTAGTACATCCTCCTCTCAGTAAGGGAGTTCTTAGGGCCCTTCCTTCTGAATTACTTAAAGAATGAAATCAAGAAAGGAAATGTATTTGCAGGTGTCTCACAAAACCTACAGTTGAAAAATAAGTAGTGAGTGGCCCGTGATGGGCAAAAGCAAGGTCCAGGTAAACTCCTGAGGTCGCTGTCTCTCAACGGCAGACCGTTGGGTAAAGTTCCGGGAAAGCCAGTTCTCTTAGCAACAAGACTCAGCAGTCAGCGGTACTAAAGGACTCAATTGTACTAAATTTGTAAATGTAAATGTATCTCAATCATACTGGATCTAAAACAAGAGCTGAAAACATCGACCACTAAAACCTGGTCCTCAGTACTTATTTGGATCATTGAAAGTGTCTGTGATCTGAAATGGCAGCTACTCCTGGGGGTAGGATCTCTGGAAGAGGAGCGGGAGGGAAGTGTTTGGTTAGGTTTGGTTAACTTTGGGCCCTTCAGTAAAGAGGTACTCTACTAAGAAGAAGAAGAAGAAAGAAAAGAAAGGTAAAGTTTTGGGGCGCCTGGGTGGCTCAGTAGGTTAAGCGTCTGCCTTCGGCTTGGGTCAGGATCCCAGGGTTGTGGGATGGAGCCCTGGTCAGGCTCCCTCTCCCATTCCCCCTGCTGGTGTTCCTGCTCTTGCTCTCTCTCTCTGCCAAATGAATAAACAAAATCTTAAAACAAACACACAAGGTAAAGTCCTGTGGAAGATGATGGTGCCCTGGAAGAAGCCGTCCCTGGTCCTTACAGAGCTTACTCTTACCTGTGTGTGTGGTAGATGTGTGGCTAAATTAACTTCACACTGCAGCCTTGCAAGGGGACAGGCTTCTATAAGGCAGCCCAGTGTGGAGGCTGCCGACTCATTATTCTCTGGGTTGGGGGGTGCTTGTGGGGCACAGTTTCCCCAAGCAGAAAGTAACAGAGGGCCAGCCACATAGCCCTGGGAACAGCTAGGGGGCAAGGTTGTCAGCCCCACAGGGAGAGGCATGTAAAAAATCATCGAGTAAAGGCTGTGGCGCTTCTAAAGCATTTCACTGCTTTCACAGAGGCTCTATGTTCCCAATGTCCACCCCTATCTCCTGGCTTTTAGTATTTCTTTAAAAAATGATGGCCTATCTCAGCTGGATTAAGAGGAACAACAACAACAACAACAAAAACCCAGAACCCTATTTTTGTTGTTTCCTTTGTTTTTTCATTGAATTTCAGAGAAAAGGAGATCCGAGTATCCGTGACAGCCAGACTTTGTGGTGACTACCGGCATAAAAATGAGGAGCAAAGAGCCAGTGCTGCTCAGACAGACACCGCCCATCCCCCAGCAGGTCCTCTTCCAGGATTTTCTGGGAACACCTTGGGGAGTGTGGTGGGGAGGGGGCTTGGCTATAATAACATATGCCAAATAGAAAATCATAATTTAGAGATTAGCTGGCCCTGTCATGTGCCTTTCTGCACAACAATAAGCAAGTTTTGTTGGCCTCCATTTGCTGGGGTGATTTAGGGAAGCCTTTGAACACTGATGCTTGTGGTCCGGCAAAGGCCTGTGAGTAACTGACCTGTCTGTGTACGGTCCACTTCGGAAACAGAAACTTCCCCGGTGGCATGGGAAAGAAAACACCGACCTAATCCTGAAAAGGTAACTTTAAACCAAAGCCCAACCAAGAAAGAGAGTGGGAGAGCGACTGCCAACTGAGCCAGGCCAGAAATAAAAGTCCCATTGTCCTAGCACAGGCTGGCTCGCAGGCGCACGCTCTCTCCTCCACACGCTGACACTTCCAGGACCCCAGAGCACGCATTCCAGAGCCTTCATCCACAGCTCTGCAGCTGGAGGAGAAATCACGTTGGAGCCAGGGGTGGTGTCAGGAACGGGGAGGTTAGAACAGGAAGAATCATTAAACGCTGATGGTGCTAACCTCGAACCTACCAGAAAGCAGGAATGATGTGTCTGGGAACGTGGGGTCCATAGGAGGAGAGCGAGGGTTGGGTTAAGAAGAGGGCAGGTGAGAAAGGGGAACGGTCCCGGCTCTGCTACAGCTGAGGATGGAGAGCCCTTGGCAGGAGTCGGCCGAGGTCCTAGATTTTCGTGGTCTTCAGCTGCTGCGAAGGATCACCACCAGCCAGAGCACAGGCAGCAGCTCACACTTGGGAACAGGGACCGAGAGGAGTGGGGATTTGCTTCAAAAAGATATATTGGAGGGATAAAAAGCCGCAAGATAAAGAATTTTTTTTAAGATAAGGATTTTAAAGTAAAAGAGTAGCTAGTTTATCCACAGAATGGCAGAGTGGAAAGAGGCTTAGGTGGAAGTCAGGAATCACGGATTTTAGTCTGTGGCCCTGGTCAGTCCCCTGCCAGCTTTGGATCTGATGTCAGAACGAAGGGGTTGGGCCCTGCACCTGCCATGCCTTCTGTCTGGCACCCTGAGGTTCTCTGAGCATGTGCCTCCCAGGTCTAAAGAAGGGGGTTTCCTTAATTGCCTTCTCCTTCTCTCTTGTCATCCCATTCTCAGACTGCTCTCAAGAGATCTCCAAGGTCTCCCCCAGCTGAGAAGTCGGCCTCCTCTGTAATTAAACAACTCACCCCAGAAGTCACGGGCCCTCAAAGCAGAGGAAGGTGGAAGAATGTGGTTTGGAGCACTTCGGGGATCTGAAAGCTGGGGAGGGAAGATGCTGCCACCACGGTGATGGTGACAAGGGCCCGAGAAGGGGAGTCCGGGCATGCTGCAGACAGCTTAGAACACTTTGCACCTTCTTCCGCTGGTTCTCTTCCCTCTTCTTAAGCTGGAATATTCCCAGAATTTAAGAACATTTAAAAATGGATCCTTCATTTTAGGTGGGCTACATTCTGGGAACCTTGTTAATGTTGGTGTGACTTTGTCTGTTAGTGAGAAGTGCCTGGGCTAGACGCAAGCCTGGGTTTGGCCTCTGCTCTGGCTCTGACTACTTTTGTGGCCTTGAAGGAATCAGAGCACCTCTCTGGGCCCCCACTTCCTCATCCGGAAAGCAAAGGATGGTCACCATCTCCAAGGTGAACCCCAAGGACATCCAAAAGAACTACAAACACTTATTTAAGGTGAATGACAAATCCATGGGTGGCCATCAGAGGTGGTCTGAGCCACGGAGGGCCTTGGTGAGGAACTCAGGATCCAGGCCCAGGTGGAGGGAGAGGAAGGGCAGATACCCAAAATGTGAGCATTTGTCTCTTCCAACCCCACCCCACCCAGCCAGCTCTAATTATTAAACAACAACAACAGTAGTGAAGAGCTGGCTGAGTGACATGACTTCTGCCAGTCCTTGCAGACATTTGTTGGTGTTGTGAGCATGAACCATCTTGGACGCACCCTGCTCTGCCATCCACTCCACTTTTTCTGTCCATGTCAACTTGTAGCGTAGGACTGGTGGGAACCTGAGCCCATGCCCTCGACAGTGACCGGTGCCCTTCTGGAAGCTACCTAAAAGCACAGCAGTCCTTTGCACTAATGCGTGCCCTTCCCCAGAAGTGCAAACAGGCCAAGTAGAGGCCAGGTCTGGTTTGATAGATGTGCAGTCTGGGAAGGGCCCCTCGCTTGGTTTAATGCTCTGGTGTCACCCTCTTGAAAATCCTAATGGTTTTTTAGCAATGGGCCTTGCATTTCTATGTTGCCATGGACACCATAAATTGTGGAGTCAGTACCCGGGGCGGGGGGCTTGCCAGTAAGTAGCTTCCTGGAACCAAAGCTGGTGGGGACACATCTGACAGAGTGTCCTTGCCACAGGTGCCAGCTCCGCACACTGAGGGGCAAGAATTCCACAGGGTATGTGGACACAGCTAACTCTGCAGGGCTGCGAGCATGTGATAGTGAAAATATACTTGTAACTCCTAGCCCAGGAGCCTTTCTTTCTTTCTTTCTTTCTTTCTTTCTTTCTTTTTCTTTTTTAACAAAAGACACACACACACACACACACACAAATATATGGGCCCTGCATCTGCCATGCCTGTGTGTGTGTGTGTGTGTATACACATATATATATATACACCAAATCTTAAAGTGGCCTGAGAGACCTTGAGCAATTTAAGCTCAATAGCGAATCAAATGTCAGCCCTCATATGCCTTTGCACAAGCAAATTTTCTAAGTCAGCTCATGCAAAAACCCTCGTAAATCATCTAGAGTTTGGAAACTTTACAGAAGTGACTTTTAAATGCAATGCGATAGAGCAATCGAGGCATAAATCTGGTGCGGGACCGTCATTTCGGGCAGGAGTTTATGTCTTGTTCATGCTCAGATCAGAGGGAGTTTCTGTGGTCTTTAATAAGGAGATGCATGCCACATGCGCTCTCTGGAGGCTCACAGGTCCTTGAGAGTAGGAACTCAGTTGCATTCACATTTGTGTCTTTCGCAGAGCCTAGCAGTGTGCCAGCATAGAATTGGTTAAACAAATACTTGCCTAATGAATGAATCCTCATCTCCAAGTGAATAGGACTGTTTTCTTATTTTGGGAAATACATTTAATGAAGGCGGAGGAATGTAGACTCAGCTATGTAAAAAATATCAAGAATCAGTAGTACCTTTAAGAACACAAGACCCAAGATCCCTGATCTAGTCCAGTCCTCTCATTTAGAGATGAGAAAACCGAGGCTCACTGAGTCTCAGTAAATTATCTGAGGTCATACAGCTAATCTGGACCAGAACCTCGCTCTTCTGACATCTAACCCAAGTGAATTTTTCCACCAACCCACTCTGCCTTAAGAATCAGGAAGCATAAATCAGGAGTCTGAGGTGTTTACTCACCACTTATATATAGCCTTTGTAACCCTTCATTATGGAGGAGAAGAACTCAACTCTTTTAATTACCGCCTGCAGAAGAACATCACAATCCCCTACAGTTGCTTTTTGGCAAGCCCCTGTGAATGATAATTTGAGATCTAAGGCAAAATGAGAAGGAAGGAAGGTCTAATAAAAGCTCTTTATTTGCAGATGGGAATTAAGCACTCTGTGCCCAGACTGTTGGCTTTCCCTTGACTTCCGGGTTGCCGCTTCAACGCTTCCATGAGCAGAAAATTGGAGAGTAAGAGCGTCCATCACTGGGTCCCGCCAAGCGACACCCCCTCCAACCTAAGCGAAATGTGATACTTTGCTTGCTCCAAGCAACTCCCCAACCACCTCAGCTCCATTCCTACCGCGAGTTTGGAGGAAGTGGCAGTGTTTATTGTTACTGGTTACTTTATTCACCAGAGCATCTCTGCCTCTTTGCATGATTCCTGAAGGCTGAATTTCTAAAAAGGATCATTCCAATCCCAGGTGGCCAATCCGATGCTGTCCCTGACCCCCAAACCGGCAAACTGTGGGGCAGGACGGACATCAGGTCAGTGCTTTGTGGGGAGGGTGGGGCAGAGACCAGACAGCATGAAGCTTCAGCCGGGACATTAGTGAGGTGCAAATTGCATGGTGGTGGCTGCAGGGCAAGAGGAAAATTGCAGGTCGGAGTCTGCGGAGAGAGAGAAATAGCAGGGTGGTATTTTGGGGCCTGGCAACAGTGGCCACTGGGCATGCTCATCGTTGCCTGAAAACACACATACAACGACACCCACTTTTTATTGAAGTACAATATACAAACAGGAAAGTCCCGGATCAGGAAGCTCGGTGAACTTCTATAACCCTGACGAGTAACCTGCCTCCTGGTCAAGAAGGAGAACACCCCCATCCGTCCCCTTCCAGTCACCTGCGGCCCCCAGGGGGAGCTGCTGTTCCCGTTCAGCCTTGTCTTTTAAATGGAAGCCAGGGGCAACCGAGGAGGAGACAGCGTGGTGGAGCTGGTGCAGATTCTTCCCACAGCTCCACTGCTGCGGGCCCAGCCTGGTAGCTTGCTGCATCCTAGCGAGCTCAGCAGCCCCTCTGGATCTTGACGGGGTAGGCTGGGAGAGGAAGAGTAGGCAGAGCTTCGAGAAGAGGAGGGCTGAAGACCAGAGGTGCAGCAAAGGAGGAGACAAGAATGCAGGCTGGTCCCCACCCCTGCCCGCCCGGCTGTGGACCCATTCTCTGCCTGGCCCACGGCTGAGGAAGGTAAGATGCCAGTCTCCTAACGGCGTCCAAACGGCGTCCAGGTTCTTGGAGGTACTTGACAGCACCGGCATTCACGTAGGGCTTCTTCTGTTTCTTTTTTGTTGTTTTTGTGGGTTTTCTCTCACTGTGGGCTCTCTGAGTTGCCTTACCATGGTCAGCCATCCTGGGGAGGATCGAGGTCGTTTTGCTCACTGGCTTCCTGTCAGCGAAATCAGGCCCCCATGGGGGGCAGCTTCCACACTGATTCTTGTGGCCTGGAGTCATGGCTGGTTTTGCTGGTTTTGCCACCTGGCGGCAGTGGACTGTAGTTAGACACAGTTTCTGAAGAGAACCAAGCATGTTTTAAACAGGTGCTATGTTCTGGCTCTGAGTTTTGGCTCAGCGTCTCTCTGGCATATAGCACTCTTTGTGCTTGAGTAGGAGTTTATACTTCTGAGAGACAAACCCATTTCAATCTGGTCATCCAAAATAACAGCTAGATTCCTTTTTATATTTTCAGTGGTGTGGTGAAGACGCCCTTATTTATACTCTCAAGGAGGAGATCCGTTGCAATGCTAACTGCATCCTTGGCTTGGGGAAAGGAGTCTCTTTGTCTCTCTTGGCTCTCCTCCAGAATCTTCTCAGTGCACTGCAGTTCAGCTTCCCTGGCCTCACCATACTTCTCTTCTTGCTCAGGCCACCTGGAACTTCTCAGAAGTCAAGTCCAGTGAAGGCTTTCCAGTCCTAATCCTAAATTTGCTTGGTGTATTGTTGACCTCTTTGCCTACCATGACATTCTTTTCTACCTCCATGCCCCCAGGTTTTTCTCCTGCATCTCAAGTCACTCCAGTTCCATCTCTGTGTTAATATCCTCTCCTCCTTCTCTTGTTGCTACTGTGCTTTCCTAAGGTGTTGTCTTCAGCTCTTTCCGACTCTGCATCCTTTTCCTGAGCAATCTTGCATACCCGCCTGACTTCAGCCTTAGATCTAGATCTCCATCCAGATTTGTTTCCTTAAAGCTCCAGGCTGACCATTGGCCTCTCCATGGATCCTCTATAAACATTGATAGCAATTGCTTTCAGCTCTGGCTGCACATTAGAATCATGGTTGCTTTTAAAACAATACTCATGTGTGAACTTTACCACTTTAGCTATTGATTTAGTTAATCTGACTGAGACCTAGATGTGACCATTTTAAAATCTCCCCAAGTGGGCACCTGGGTGGCTCAGTGGATTAAAGCCTCTGCCTTCCTCTCTGGTCATGATCACAGGATGGAGCCCCGAATCAGGATCTCTGCTTAGCAGGGAGCCTGCCTCCCACTCTCTCTCTGCCTGCCTCTCTGCCTACTTGTGATCTCTGTCTGTCAAATAAATAAATAAAATCTTTAAAATAAAATAAAATAAAATCTCCCCAGGTCTAAGTCTGGTGAGACCTCAGAAATTAGGACATGGAGGTACAAGGCACATACATGTAGATAGCTGGAGTGCCATGGACAAGAATGCTTTTGCATCTCCACACTGGGCCTTCCTCCAGGAAAATAAATCACATCTCTGGGCCCTTAAACTTTTTCAAACATCTTTATAGGCATTGACAGATGAATCTGTGGTCCCACTGAGAATTACCAGTGATCCCTGGGCTCTAGATTTAAAAAAACAAAAAACAAAAAACTGAGACTGAAAGGACTAACTCAAAAGACTAGTTCTCCACCCCTCTACCCCTTTCCCAACTCAAAACCTTCTGTGACCCTGCTTGAATTCTGTGGCAGGTTTTGGTGTTTGTAAGGCCTCAAGTTCAGTTTGCCATTCTGCCAATGCTCTGAGGACTGCAGAATGGCCAGCAAGACATGAGCAGAGGGACTCAGGGGAGACATGTTTCTAGAAGTAGTACCAGAAACCACTAGAGAAGGCAGGATAACCCTGAGCCTCATCCAGCTTCCCTATCAAAATAGGGGTAGCGATTTTTACTGTTGGAGAAAGTGTGAAAGCAAGTAAGAGATAGTGATGATGCTAAAATACTACTATTTGTATTCTAATGTAATCCAGAATGAAAGTGTATGTGCAGGAAGCAACTTTAGAGATAATTCTGCCCAAACACTGTATTTTACGGGAGAGGAAACTGAGCCAGTGGTTAAGGGATTTTCCCAGGTTAATGCTGCCAGCCAGGTGTTAGGTTTCCTAGTACAGTGCTCATTTCCCTCCAGACTTTGCTAGGGGTCCATACTGCCCATTTGGCTGGGTTTGACTCTTTGCACATCATCTTTCCAAACAGAGCCCAGGGTCATTTGAGGACCTACGTTTTCCAAAGAACACCAAAGCTATTCTTGGCCTCTTCTCCCCATCCTACTTCTCTACTTGAGTAGAGAGTCAAGTCCTGAATATAGGTGGCAAATGCCCATGGCCTTCCTTCCTCCGCCTGCTATGGCCTAGGTTATCTCCCCAGTGGGGTAAAATTTTGGGGGTGTGGAGGGGGTGTTAAAGTCAGACAGGACTTGGCCTAAAGAGGCTCAATACCTGCTGTCTGGCCACAGAGTAACCTGTGTTTGACTCTGGCCTGACCTTGGACCAGATATAGATCCTTTCTAAGCCTCAGCTTTCTTACCTATGATATGGACATCATCATGGTATCTACCTTGTGGGGTTGTTGTGAGAATTCAATGAGACAATTTCCCTAAAGCAGCAGTCCTCACATAGAATTGCACACTGGAACTACCCAGGGAGCTTGAAACACACAGATACACATTGATGGCAGGGTCCTATTCCTAGTAATTGTTAATTAATTGCTCCAGGCATCTGGATTTTTAAAATTCTCTGAAGCGATTCCAACTGTGCAGCCAAAAGATTGCTGGAAAGTGCTCATTGTAGCACTGAGCAAGTGGTCAGCACTCAGATAACTGGCTCCTCATATGAGTACAAAAATGATGATAATTCAAATCTCCCTTCCCTATAAGACCTTCTTCCTTTTGCATTTTCCAGGAAGGCTCTTCCTCCCTGCCCTCATTCCCACTTCTGTCCAGAAATCCCATCCTGGGTTTTCCTGAAACACTGGGCTCATGACTTCTGGCTCTGCGAGGTCACTAGGGAAGTGAAAGGCGTTCTGATGTCAGATGACAGTCCACAGATGCATTCCAGGCACTCCCTGGCTGCATCTACCGATTAAGGCTGTTTAACCTCCCAGTGCCTTCTCCTATAAAATCGGGGAAACTGTCATGTATTATGTCCCCAGAGTGGCTGGGCATTCCGCTAAGCGGTTAAAGACAGGGTCTTCTCTAAGTGGGATAACTTCTCTTGGAAAGTATTAGCTGTGAGGAGAAAATGAGACAAAGCCCGTAGACAAAAAGCCTCGAGACAGACAGGAGTAGTGGTCTCAGACCGTTCTCTCTGCGTGCAGGTCACTTCCCCTAGCACCTTGCAGACATGGGGGAGGCCTGGGAAGGCACAGGCGACTCTCCCGGCTGGCTTTACCGGGTCGCAAACACAGTCTCTAAACCGCCCTCTCTTGGCCCATTTCCCGGCCCTCTCTCGGCACCCGCAGCGTTCGAGGGCCGCCCTCTGCCTTCAGTTCGAATCCCCAGGGCGGACAGCGCGCGCCGCGGAGAAGTTCCCCTGGCTCTGAGGGCTTGCGGCGTCGTGCACTTACCCGGGGTGCGCGCGGCGCGTCCACGAGAGGCTCCCTCCGAAGCCCCCGGGGCCGCGTGGTGTGACGGGAGCGCGCTCGGGCTCCGGAGGGAGGCGCGGGCTGAGTGCCTCGCGCGCGCAGAGGCGGCGGGGCGCCCACCCGTGAGCAAGGCGCAGGGGGCGCCCGGCGCGCGGTCTGCAGGCCCCTGGTCTCTTCCCTGAGTCTAACAGGCCAGGTCCCCTTGCCCCCGCGTCTCGCGCTTAGCACGGTCGCGCCGGGATCCAGGCGGACGGCCCTTTCTCGAGGTTCCTCAGCTGTGCCTCTGAGAAAACAAACTGCCGCCCAGGCCGCGGAGGATCTGGCGGCGCAGGACGTAGCTCGGTGCGCGGCGGGCCACACCACCCAGGGCCCTGGCTCCCGCGCGGAGCCCTGGGGCCACGCTTTCGGTCCTTGGCCCGGCAGGCGCAGCGGCTTCTAGCGCGTTCACCGCCCTCGGCGCTCGGCTAGGGCCCGCCGTCCCGGCTCTCTGGCACTTGGGTTCCAATCTCCACCTTGCCGTTCGTGGCCACGAGGGCTGAGACAGACTACGTGATCTCTGTGTGTCCCAATTCCTCATCCGTAAAATGAGGCTACCGTTCCCACCCACGTGGGGTTGTTGAGAGGAATAAATGATTGAATGTGAAACACCGCAGTGCAGTGCCCGGCGCATGATTAACCCTGGATAAGTATTTGATATTCCTAATCAAGTAGGGATTATAATCCACGTCGCTCTATTCAATATATGCAGCGTTGCTGTATTAAGTGAGATGACGTGGGTAAATTGCCTGTATTAAGTAAGCGGCGGAGGAATGACGTGTATTAGTGTTACTGTTACTGCCAGGGAATTGGGTTTTTCTTCTTCTCTTTAAATTTTAAATTTCTTGGACTCCTCACGTGTTCATCTGGGGTTAAGAGCTGTGCTACTTGGCGCTACAGGCTCAATATGAAATGGCCCCTGAATTCGTGCCCAGTTGTCATTTCCTTGGGTGTTTTGTGAAAAGGGCTCGTCAACGTTGCCAGGCCAGCGCTGCGCTTTTGTTTCCAAGAGGGCAGTGAGTAAATTATATCCCGAGTTTAGTAAAGCAAGAAATAAACACATTCACAGTAGGACTCTTCGGATGAACTATTTTATTTCTCTTTTGTGTTTGTGCTTGGTCGTTGATGGTCTGCTGCAGACTAATGCGATGCTGATGTGTCTTAATATTAATGGTTTGGAGCTGAAGACAGCCCTTCTCCTCACGCTGTCGGCCAGCCCCGGCAGGGTTGGGAGCCACCACGAGGCCCAAGCTAGGACAAGGGAAGGTTCTTTTTGTCGCTTTCTCTCTCTTGCCCAATACCTCCCGTCTCTGTTCCTGGGGAAACGTGTTCCTGATGGCGAGTGAATTTAAACATCTCTGATTCTGTGATCACAGCTTTCTGCCTGACCGAAAAGTGGCCGTGCCCTCCTGCTCTGGGGTTCCCCTCTATGCCTCGGTTGGGAATATTTAACCCTTTCTAAAGGAAGGTTGCCTGGGCCAAGCACCTGCCTTCCAAGCCACCATTGCACTCCCTCACCCAGGGCACCTGCTGTGAAATGTTAAAGGCTCGCCTTTAACACTTCACAGGTAAAAACCAGCCTTTAACACTTCACAGGTAAAAACCAGCCTTGGAGGGGGATGAGGTCCAAATCGGGGACTCCACACTTCCTTCCTTCTTGGTGCGATGTTGGTCCGACAGAACACAGGCGGTAAAGTAGGTGACACCGGACAAAAAAGAATCTCCAGCCTCTACCTGTGCAGTTGGATAGGAGGTGTCTGTCCCTAGCATGCTTCCAAATTCACTGGGGACTTTGTGCCCAGGCCCAGAACCCTCCTCCCCAGGGCTTCAGTGCAGCTCCCCCCACCAGGATATGAACCAGAGAAGGACCAGCGTCAGGACCGGGTCCCTGCACCCTAGGTTGTATAGAAGTTCTGGGGACAGAGGGATGCTGAGGAGAGAGAGACGGGGACAGAGAGAGAGACGCTGCTCATGGGTGAGCTCGAGACAGAGCCAAGTTTCTACCTTTTAAAGGAAGACGCAGGAGCCGGTTCTCGGCCTCACCCGAAAGACAAACTTAAAGGCAAAATTAAGCGTCATCCGGGCAACTTTCAGGAAGGGGGTCCTCGGGCAAGGAAGCCGGTAGGAGGCGGAGGGTGAGTCCCGGGAATCGCGCGCACGCGAGGTTGTTTGCGGGCTCTGGATTGCCCCACGCCCAGACGCGCTGTTGTTTATAAATTCGTTGCGCCAGCGACGACACGGTCCGTGTTGGACGCCTTTCCTCCCGGAATGGAAGGGCAAACAAACCAATCTTTGGCAACGCTCAGCCTCCCCATGGCATTCGAGTACAAGATGGTTTTCGATGTAAATGAATTTCGTAAATGCCACAGCAAGGACTCTGTTTGTTTCGTTGTAGGAAGGTTAGCAAAAGCACCAGAGCCGTTCTTCCGGCTTCTCTTTGATTCTGTCTCAGATTTACGTCCGCGCGCTACGGCCGCCGGGCCACCCGCCCGCCTGCCCTTCCCTCCCTCCCTCCCTCCCTCGGACAGGGCAAAGCGAACACCAGGCCCCGGTCACCACCGAGGCTCAGAGGAAGGCGATTGCAGTATTTATCAGCCCCCTCCCCAGGACCTCAGATTTCATCTCTTTCTTTTCTCCCTGCATGTTCAGTTTGTTTTCTCAAGACCTAAGCAATTTTTAATGTACTCTATACTTCCCGCTTAATCCTCATCGTTTATTGTATAATTATAGTTTCAAAGTGATTATGTAATTAAAATCATGTTTCGTTGCAGCAGGACTTCAAAAGGGCGGCAGACCCCCGCTCTGGCATTATTTTCTGGTGATGTAATAATTTCCCTGTGATATTTAAAATAAACACATTAGTTCAAGAATTCTAAACATGTCTCAAAGTATATAGTAGGCTTGATTGGCACGAGGCTGGGTTGTAAAGAAATGGTAAAACCTATCACTAGTTTAATATATTTCTATGCTCCCATGCAGGGTAAATTATAGGATAATGGGGCGCAGGCGATGGTAAGCTCTGTTTATATAATCCATTTCTTCACACGAGTTCCCATTGCTTTCCCTTCCCTTTGCTGTATGTGGTGGTTCTCTGATCCCCTGACCTCAGCCATGTGTTTTCACTTTTTCTTCTGATCTCAATTCCATGACCAGCGGGGAATAAAATACAAATTGAATAGTAACCATTCACAGGCCGCTCTTTTCAAACTGTTGTTAAAACCTCTTTGTCTTCTCTAGCGGTTGATAGATAAATGTGTTGTATTTCGCCTTTTTTCCCCCTCCTTCCTCTTTTTTCCACCCTTGGTCAAGGAAAAAATAACCCTCCTTAGCCCAATTATGCTCTTTAAAAATTAAAACCCACACCTCCTTTCAGACCATCTCCCGCGAGTCCTGCTTTCCCCGGTTGGCCCACTGGTTAAGGCGGCGTTGGAGACGCTCAGGATTCACCACGTGGAATAAAGAAGCGGCGGGAGCTGAGCGCGGCTGGGGGAAGGCGCGGTGCCCCCGTGTGAGGTCCAGGCCTTTGTCCCGCCGCCTGAAGGTTCATTTAGCATCGAACCTGTATAGCCTCTGATCTCTTAGCGGAGCTCCCAGAATTGGCTCCGAGGACTGGGGGCCGCCCCTCTAGCAACCGGAGGTGGGTCGGGGTTGAAGGGGCCCAGCAGAGGGCAGTTACAGTGGTCTGAAAAATAAACCTCCTCCTTCGCCCGCCTTTTTCTTTTCATGTCAAACCTGCTTCGAGGGCGAGGGGACAAGAGCTGTAGAACAGCTTTTCTCGTACATGAGAAACAATGGCTCCTGATTTCTGGGCCTTGTCTGTCCCGGATCTATCTCGCTTCTACCTCCTCGGCTTCTTTTCGGGAACGTGAAGGCGAAAGACAAAAATTGCAGAAACGTCTAGCCCGAAGCCTGCCCTGGTCTTCCATTAGAGCTGCTTCAGGGTCAAGCGGCAGGGCCGCGTCTTTGTTACTCAGCCGCTAGCTCCCGGGGGCGACGGGGGCAGGATAGAGCCCGTCTGTGGGCGCGCGACCCATTACTCCCGCATCTCCAAACTGCCAGATGCTCCTCGCTCAGGGCTGTTCTAAGCGAGCTAACGCGGCTCTTCCCCGGAGGCAACAGCGCCACCGCAGGGTGGCTCGGCGCGCACGGCGCCCTAGGCGCACGTCTCTGCGGCGGGGCTTGGCTGGCCAAGCGCGGTGGGCCCGGCTGGGCGCCTTGCGGCTGAGGGTAAGCTCGGAGCCGCCCGCGCCGCCAGGCTGCTCGCGGCGCCCGGGTAGAGTTTCCCGGGCGCCGCAAACCGACCCGAAATCCACTAGGCGGTTTCACAGCGCTTTTCGGCGGCGGCCCGCGTACCTGTAAGCTGAGCCCCGCTCACATGCTTCACATTAAACCTCCGTGCCCGGTGCCTTTTCTCTTTTTTTCCTCCGAAAGGGTTCTTATAAACTTCCCTTCGTTTATTTAGCCTGGTTTTCATTGCTCCAGTTTTGCATGGGTTGCCTTTGTTTAGTTTATTAACCCACGGGGTTACTTTAACTAAACATTTGGGCTGAATACTTCGGGGTTGAATTTCAACGTTTTCTAACGAAATTACCGAGTTTTTTGAAGCCGCACAGAGAACGCTGTGTTGAGTTTATTAGTCAATTTAACAGACTATAAGGGAGGAGAAAAAATGAATTTAGGACAGCCCGGGTTCGTACCCACGGGGCGAAAGCAGCTCGCGAACCCTCGGGGTTGGGGCTTCAATAGCTCGAACAGTGCGCGGGGACGATCGGGGCGCGCTTCCCGCTCCCGTAAAGCCTGCGCCCCGGGGCCCCGAGACCTCCTCTGCCCCGCGGGCCGGGCTCCCCAGGAGCGCGCCTCAAGGTGGCCGCGCTGCTCTCGATTCTCTCTGGCTCCCGGGCCTCGCCGGAACCACCTGCACGCGAGGGACTGGGGACTACAGAGGGGGCAGTCCCTGACACTGGTCTGCGCGTCCCCCGAGGAGCCTCTGGCTTTCTCCAGGTTCTCACCCAACTGTTGAGCTTTCACTCGCAGCGGCGGGTGAGCTCTGCGGCCCCCCTGGTGAGGGTCACGGGAGGTGGGGGGAAGGGGTTGTGGTGGAATCTGCTAGAAATACTGGAGACGAGTGGGCAACCATCCCAAGTATGGATGTGTGCGGATGGCAGCCCTATCCCCGGGTCAGGGTGGATCCCCTCAGGCCACCTGGGGACTTTGGGAGTTTGGTTCCAAGTTCTGGAAGACCTGGGGGAACCAGGGGAGCTGAACACATGGGGAGCGCCCTATCCTCTGTAAAGCAGCAGTTTGGGGGCGGAACTTTTCCAGCCACCATCCGCTTGACCTAAGTGAGCAAAGATGCCGAAGAGGGAGGTCCTGACGCTGCTTTCCAGGTCTGTCCAAACTGGGGCGAGGGCAGGGACCTCTCCCTGCCAGCATTTTTTTTCTTACCCAGTTACCCCCCCCTTCTCACTCTCTCATCCTCTGCCCATTTTGGTACAGCGATGCCCAGCTAAGAAGTGGCCTGGCTGAAACGTCCTTGACTCCTAGGCTTCTGAGATGAAATTGAGACCTTTACTTCTTTCCGAAGGTAATGAAGTGGGAGCCCAAATATAGAAACAACAACAACAAAAAAAACTTCATCTAGTTTTGGGGAGATAGGACAAAGGAAGGGATGGAACACTGAGATTCCTTAACTGGTACAGCAGGCTAGTGGAAAAACAACAAACAACCCCCCTCCCCCCAAAAAACCATGAAAGGTAGGGTTTCTTTTACTACAGCATACAGCCACAAGGCCCTGGGTCCCAACATTTTCAAATCGAATTATGGTAGGTGGTACTCCAGGAAGTTCAAAATTTAAAAGATACCTGAAGGTATAAGAAGAGGCAAAGTCTCTCACAGCTTTGGGTCTCCCAGTTGGCCTCCCTGGAGGCAGCCACTTGTTAGCAGATTCTTGTGAAGTATCCTGGAGAAAACTACAAGCAAGTTGGAAAAGGCCTACCCACTTCTTTCCTGGTTCTGCTTCCCCTCTCTGGCACTCCCTGTGCACTTCCGATGCTCAAAGTCTCTAAGAAGGCCACCCACCTGGGAAGGTGTTACTTGCCACTTCCCCTTTCCTGGCCCTGCTCAACACATGTGCCTTGAGTTGTACTAGTCTGCCATACTCCTAATTTATTTCTCTCTCCTGCACACAAAGGAGAAGCCCTAGTCATCCCTCCCTGCTATTCTCCAAGTCCTGGCTTTACCTCTTCTGCAGCATGATTTTGGCCTTTTTTTTTTTCTTTCTTTTTTTTTTTTTTTTTCCATTTCTCTTTCACTCTTCCAGGACAGTTCCTTGCTCTAGTTTGGAGCCTGGGGACAGCCTGCCAGCCAGCCTCCTGTTCTTCCACAGCTTTCCTCCAACCCACCCTACACTTACCACCACATCTCGTCATCTAAGGCTGACCTCAATGTCCTAATGTCTGATGAAATGCCTCCCTGGCTTCCCACTGCCACTATATCACCAGGCTGCAGAATGCTTCAAAAACAGGAACCCGTCAGGGCACCTGGGTGGCTCAGTGGGTTAAAGCCTCTGCCTTCGGCTCAGGTCATGATCCCAGGGTCCTGGGATCGAGCCCCATATCAGGCTCTCTGCTCAGCGGGGAGCCTGCTTCCTCCTCTCTCTGCCTACCTATGATCTCTCTCTCTCTGTCAAAAAAAAAAAAAAAAAAAAAAAAAAAAAGAACAGGAACCCGTCAGATCCATTGCAGATAATCATGCCCTCAGCTTGGCTGGCTCAGACCCCAGCTCTCCTCGCAGCCCTTTCCTGAGAGCATTTGACCTACTCTTTCTCAGCAGCCAGATCTCTCCAGATCTCCGGTCCCCAGATCTTTTCTCAAACCTAATACTGGGTAGACCCTTGTCCCACCTCCACTGATCAAAATCCTTCAAGGCCTTGTTCAAAAACTGCTCACTCTCCAGCCATTTGCAGCCATTCCCTCCCTTGAGCCTCAAAGTAATTTGTTTTGATACAACTTACATAGATGTGTTTCTTTTATAAAAGATTATTTATTTATTTATTTATTTATGAGAATGAGATCCAGAGCAAGAGCACAGGGAGGAGAAGAGGGAGAGTGATAAACAGGCTCCATGCTGAGCTCAGAGCCTGACTCAATGCTCTATCCCATGACCCTGAAATCCTGACCTGAGCTGGAAGCAAGAGTCAGACGCATATCCAACCGAGCCACCCTGATATCTCTCTTTATGTAGATGTGTTTAATAGTCATTTGGATGTTTGTCCTATTTCCTCTTCTAGGGTATAGACTGTTAATTCCTAGCACATACAAAGCAATTCTTTTTTTTTTTAAGTTAATGATAGCCCCTCACTCTTCCTTCTCTTTCTTCCCCCCTCAGCAAAAAAAAGAAAGGAGGGAAATTGCAATAAACATTAAAAATACTTTTCTCTTTCTTAAACACCAGTTAATATTAACTGTTAGATTATCTTATTAAAGTAAATCTCATTGAGGTATGACTTATTTCCAAAGCTAACCCCTCTAGAATACATGTGTATTTTAAGAGACCATATTCCCTTGTTATTCCAGTGAATCTCTGCTTAGTCAGGGAGGTCGAGTGGGCCACTCTGGGCCATCGTTTGTCACAGAAGAACAGAGGATGATAACTTCAGGCTCCACTTCTGAAGGGCTGTGGATGGTGAGGATGGTCTCACATAAGAATGTATAAATATTGTAACTGAACTTCTGGGTTAAGATGGCTAACTAGATTTAATTTCACAGATGTTCCTCCTCATGCTTTCTGCTCTTCAGAGGTAGGAAAGCAGACTCCCAGAAGCAGAAGGGGAATCTCTCCCAAGTCTACTGCATCTTTTTGGTCACTTGTGCTCAGATTCCTATTAGCATCCCTCGTACAGGTCTGAGCCAGTAGGGTGCCAGGGAGAGGGGGAACAAGCTTTAGTCTCCCTTTCTCCCTTCTCCAAAGGCTCCATCCGGAATCCTGAAATAGAATGTAATAGAAGGAAAAGTGTGTTGGTTATGCCCATGCATCCTTAAGCCCCAACATCCTGCCCCTCGGCCAGATTGCTGTCCTTAAGCTCCTTTCAGAGCTACCACTTGTCTGAGTAGTTTTAATGCCAGACAATCCTGCTTTGTACGGAGATCTATGTCATATGCCCTTCCTCCACCCCTACCCCCTCCACGGTAGGGGGCATGGCAAAGGGTAATTCATTATTCAAGAAGTATTTGCTGCCCACCCCTTATTCTGCCAACCAAGCAGGTGCTGGGGCTACCATGGTGAACAGGATAGACAAAGACCTGCTCTTGTGGGACTTACCTTCCTATTGGAGGGACTACAGCAAATGGATTCGGGGCTTAACCCTATGGTATCCAGTCTCAGCTGATGGAGAGAACACTGAGGTGGGAGTCAACCCCGGGTTCCTCGAGTCCATCTGTGCTCTTTACGTCTCTAGAATGATTAGCTCAACCTCACAGGTTAGTTTCTCACTTCTAGACTTGGAAGGCTTTGTGAAATTGACTAAATCAATAGACATTTGAATCCTCTAGACGCAAAGTATTCACATGATCGGATCTGGAAGTTTAATTGTGATTATAAAAGGAAATCTGATCAGTTCTGTGTAATAGCAAAAACAGACACACACTCCTCTCTCCCACTCCCCACCCCCATGAAAAAAAAAAACAAACACCCTGGAAAGAATCTGAAGTTAAAATAAAAAGCAGCTGGCAATAGGCCCATCGTGTGTGATGATAATTAGACAAATGTTTTCCAAGTATGGGATGATCTCGTGAAGACAATGGTGAGGAGGAGGGGAAAATCTCAGGAAAGGGAATTTAGTAAAGCAGTGATTTCTGCCCGCCTGCCAAGAGTTTAAGTGGCACAGGGTGTCACACAATCTCTAATTTGGTACCTTTTATTTTGTTTTCATGCATCCTGGGAAACACGTCTTCAGCTGAGAGAGTGAAGAAAAACTTGAGGCTTTGGTTTACAAAAATTAAAGCTGTGACTAGGCTTTGGATCAGCGTTGTGTCCCAGGCCTGGAAAGCCTCATCCTTCATTGTCTCAAACCTTTCCTGCCCTGAGGAAAAAGAGCTAAGAGTCTTAAGCTAAAGCAGCTCTTCTGCCATCTGGGGCTCTGACTCTGTTGACCCTCTCCCAAATTATCGTAATCCCAAGTCTGGAATGGATATAGATCTGGTGTGGGTGATGGTAGTTGCCTTCTGCTTCTGGGTGGCTTGAGATCTTCTGTGTGGGCCTGGGAGGAGGCCAGGGGCTGCAGCAGAGGGCACACGGGTACCATCAGCAACCTGACCAGCTCTGTGTGAGGTTTGGGCCTCTCTCTTTCCCTATCCCCATCTCCCAACCAAATCTTACTCTTTAGAAATTATATGAGACATTTATACCTTGGTATGAATAATAAGGTACTATGTGAACTCACCTAGTTTTATTTACATTTCGAGCTTGGGCTTTGATTGTAGAAAAAAGTAATTTATGCCCATTAAAAGAATTTCAAGTATGTGAATGTGTGGAGGAGGCTTTTGGTGAGAAAGGAAGTTGAAGAAGAAATAAGAAACTACGAGGCCAGATCGTCCAGCTTTGAGGAGAAAACGTGGTGGAATCCCTTCCATCTGAGCAAGAGAGGTAGCAGTGTAGAAAGCATGTGGATTAGAGGCAGAAGAAAGATAAATGGTAGAGAGTTTACTTTCCTTTAATAAATGGACCCATCTGCTCTGTGTTTCAAAGAGAGGAAGAACAGATCGCCTAAAATTTCTACAGCATTTATCCTGAACCCTCAGAGTCTCTGACCTCTCCCCTTTTGTCCGCCCTGATTCTATCATAGGTTTGTCTTGTGCCTTGTGTGAAGGCTGGTAGCTGCTCTCTTTGGAACCAGTCTTGGAAATGCTTGCCAATTCAGGCAATTGCAAAGCATGTTAGATGTGCACAGCATACATTATGTCCCTAGTTGATGGGCTTTGGTATTTATTGATTTGCTTCCAGGGAAACTAAAAAGCAGGGTTTTTTAAAAAAAATTATTTTATTATTAACATATAATATATTATTTGTTTCAGGGGTACAGGTCTGTGAATCATCAGTCTTACACAATACACAGTGCTCACCATAGCACATACCCTCCCCAGTGTCCATCACCCCACCACGCTATCCCTCTCCCACCCCCTCTAGCAGCCCTCAGTTTGTTTCCGGAGATTAAGAGTCTCTTATGGTTTGTCTCCCTCCCTGGTCCCACCTTGTTTAGTTTTTCCCTCCCTTCTCCCCACGAACCCCTTCCCCGCCTCTCAAATTCCTCACATCAGAGAGATCATATGATAATTGTCTTTCTCTGATTGACTTATTTCGCTTACCATAATACCCTCTAGTTCCATCCACATTGTTGCAAATGGCAAGATTTCATTTAAGAAGCAGGTTTTAATTTTAAAGGAAGATTAAAAAAAATAACCATTTTCTGATACAAAGTCATACATATGCTGTGTAAAAATGCAAACAAATACAGAAAAGTATAAAGAAGTAAAACAAACAAACCAACTCAAAATCTGACCCGAAGGAAGCATTGTTAACAATTAGGAGGACCGTCTCCTGAAGTAACTTTCTGTGCACGTAAAGTAAATACTTATAGCTTGATATCTACAACTTAACCTAAGTCAAATAGGCCACGTGAGCTCCTCCTCCCTGTAACAGGGTCTGCACATCTTTTCATTTCTATGTCAATACATGTAGATGAGTACCACTTTTCTTTTTCTTTCTTTTTTCTTTTTGATGTTCAACATCAACACAAATAAGTGCACAAATCTTACGTCTGCAGTGCCACAAATTTCACAAAGTGAGCATGCCTAAGCCTATAGCCAGATCAAGAAACAGAACATCTTCTACCTCTCTTGCCCCCTCCTAGTCACCACTCCTTTCCAAGAGAACCACTGTCCTGATCGCCTGGGATTAGCTATGCCTCCTTTGAATGTCATGTAAACTGTATCGTTCGGTGTGATTCTTTCTTTCAGCTTTAATTCAGCATTATATTTGTGAGATTCATCCATATCATGGTGTTTATTGCTTAACCTATCCTTGAGGCTATATGGTATTCTGTTGGATGCCTGTAACCACACTCTGCCTACCCAGTCTACTTTTTAAAATGATTTTATTTATTGGGGCGCCTGGGTGGCTCAGTGGGTTAAAGCCTCTGCCTTCAGCTCAGGTCATGATCTCAGGGTCCTGGGATCGAGCCCCATATCAGGATCTCTGCTCAGCAGGGAGCCTGCTTCCTTCTCTCTCTCTGCCTGCTTCTCTGCCTACTTGTGATCTCTGTCTGTCAAATAAATAAATTAAAAAAAAGATTTTATTTATTTATTGGGGGGGAGGGGCAAAAGGGGAGAGGGGGAGGAAAAGAGACAAGCAGACTCTGCATCAGAGCCTGGAGCCCAGAGCCCTGAGCCCCCATCCAACATGGGGGGCTCAATCTCATGACCCTGAGATCATGACCCAAGTGGAAACCAAGAGTTGGCCGCTTATCTGACTGAGCCACCCAGGAGCCCCCACCAGTCTACTTTTGATAGACATTTGGGTAGTTTCCGGTCTGGGAAACTATGAGTTATGAATTATATAACTATGAATTATATAATTATGAACGGGGCTGCTGTGAACATTCTTTTGCATGTTCTGGGATGGATATATATACACATTCTTGTTGGCTCTGTGCAGAGAAGTGGGATCGCTGGCTTGTGGGTAAACATATGTTCCACTTTAGTAGATATTACTGGATGTGTTATCATATTTAATGGTGAGGCCACGTAGGATTCCATTGTATTCATGCATCACATTTACTTGTTTATGTAACCAGACTCATATTGGTGGCCATTTACTCTGTTTACAAGTTTTTCTATTACAAATTATAAAGGGATGGAATCAGTGGGAGGCTGGGAGGTAAACTGCTCTCTCCCTGCTTAAATTAGGGCTCAGACCTATCCAAGTTTGTGTAGCTTAGATGATTTTTCACCTGTCATGACATTGTTCATGCAAGAAAGAATAATTAGCCTTTGTCATTCTCAGTGCAGTAATTTTCATGATTATGAAGAAGAAAACCAAGTCAGGAGTCAACCTCCAGAATTAGAAACATCACTCTAGTCTCTAATTTTGTTCATCTGTGGAGACATGAGTGTAATGTCATCTCCATTTGTACTCTTTTCTCCAAGGTGCTGACAGTGCCCTCCCAGCTTGAATCTTCATCATTACCTGTGCAAAACCTTGGTAAGGTGATCGCTGAGCTGAGCTTCATGATGCAAATTCCTATCAATGACATGCAATTTAAAAATTTTTTATAACTGCTAATTCATTCACGTACTTCAAGAATGAAAACAACACAGAAAAGTGTGCATTGCAAAGTCTTGTTCCCATTCTGTGCCTCACTACCTTGTTCCCCACTTCACCTGCCTCAGTATGTAACCACTTTTATTAGCTTATTCTGTATCTCTCTAGTGTTCATGCAAATCTAAGTATATTCTTCTTTATTTCATCCTTTTTATGCAAAAGGTAGCATGTGATTTGCACTGTTCTGCACCTGCCGTTTTGATTTAACTCTATATTCTGGAGCCTCCTCTATATCAGAGCACAGGGGCAACAAGGATTGGCTGATGTGTTAGGGAAGACATCACACAGCAGCCAGGGCAGAGAACCTAAAGACATTTGAGCACACACTCACTACTTTTTAGTTTTTCCCTTCATTAATGTTTTTCAGTTTTCATGTGCACACAGTCTTACTGGAAGCTGGGCCAACTTTCCTCAAAGAAAGGAAAAAAGAACACTTTAGCTGTTTCTTCTTACTTTGATCCAGAAAAATGCTTTTGGGGACACATTTTCTTACACTGGCTTGAGCTAATTATCCAGAGTTGGTCATGACAAAGAGGGTTTGTGCCTGCTTTTGGCTTCTTGAGGTACACTCCAGACTCACATCTTCACACCGCCCCACCTCCCTGCACTCACGACCGACATGCTCCAATGTGAGCTGGACGTTGCCACCTGACATTGCCACCTGAGCACCTCGTCTGTGTCTGACACACATCCAGGATCTGCAATGCAGTGTAGTTGAAGAGATGAGGACGTTCCTGATCTCCTGGAACTCACACTGTAGTTGGAGAGACGTAGACCATAAACAAATAAGCAAACAAGAAGACTTCAGATAACGCTGAGTGCCTTATGAAAACAAAACGTGTAGGGGCGCCTGGGTGGCTCAGTGGGTTAAGCCACTGCCTTTGGCTTGGGTCATGATCTCAGGGTCCTGGGATTAAGCCCCACATCGGGCTCTTTGCTCGGCGGGGAGCCTGCTTCTCTCTCTGGCTGCCTCTCTGCCTACTTGTGATCTTTCTCTGTCAAATAAATAAATAAAGTCTTAAAAAAAAAAAAAGTGAGGAAGGGACAAGAGACTGGTCATTTCAGGTGTGACATCAGGTCAGGAGGGTCTTTTTGAAGAGGTGATGTCCAAACTAAGCCTGCCATGGGAGGAGAGGAATCAGGGAGAAGAATATTCCAGAAAGAGTAGTCTTCCATTTGAATAGATGAGATGAGGGTGATGTGGTTTAGAGAAAAACAAAGTGGGTATGGCTGGAGATAATGAGCTTGTAGGGAGTAAAATTTATCATCTTTCCTTCTAACTTAACTTGACCCTGACATTTCTCTGACCCTCTTAATGATGACACGAGTCTCCCAGAAGTCCTGTCAGGAACCCTTGCAGCCCCACACCCAGCTAATCACAAAGCCTCTACACCAGTCCTTTCCTATTTCCGCTGCCACCACCATATGCCAGCCTCTACTGCCTCATACTCCTGTGAGGTTCCCCTGAATTTTTAAAAGAAATAAACCATCAAAGCTCTTGGAGAGAATGACTGTTTGACAGCAGTTAGGCCCAAAGGTTTTGTTTTTGTTTTCACTGCTTTTACATGGTTATGACCTAGGCAAAACAAAACAAAACAGAACAACCTAAATAATCTCAAGTAATCACTTTGGGACTTTGTGTGTTTTGTTTGGTGGCAGATTGTTTTAATGGAGCGAGGACTGAAAGAGAAGGACAGACAGGGAATAGGAAGCCCCAGCCCTCCTAAGGTGAAAAGGACACATTTGGCATCAAGTTGGGAACCTAGGCTTGCATCCCCTGTATCTTTCTGGATGGCTCTCTGTGAGTATTCTGCAGCAAATGAATTGAAGGCAAGCAAATTGAGTGTTTGTTTGTTTTTTTTTTTACATGATTTTTCTCATGCTATTAGCGATTCCTTATACTTGGTGGGCACTTGGTGGAGGTTTGCTGATTAGATTTTACTTGTTCATTCAGTAAATATTTTACTGAGCACCTACTGTGTGGAGGCAGGCTCTGTTCCAAAGGTCGGCGATACACTAGTACATGAGACAGACAAAAGTCGCTGTTCTCAGGAGTTCCTTTATAGCGGAGCTTACATTTTTTAGAAATATTAGGAGTAGTTTTAGTTCACTCCTTTCATAAGGGGATGATCCTAGGGAAGTATTTTCTTTACTTCAGTTTTCTTATCTATCAAAAAGTTTGATTAAGGCCTTTGGAGACCAGTGATCTAACTCCAGACTCAGACCTTATCAGCCACATGTCCTTGCTACTTTCTTTGAGCATTGTTTTTCTCATCTGAAAAATAGACATAATAATGCCTCATTAAAGGTATTGTGAGTAGTAGATAAATTGCACACATATAGTACTGATATACACTGAGTGCTTAATAAATGGCCACCCTTATTATTATTATTATTATGTGTCCTATGGACACAATAAGTATGTATAAAGTATGGTTTCTGCCCCATTGGGGCTCAATATCTCCTCAGGAGGCCAAACTAAAATGCAAGAAATAATCACTAGCAGTACCCGAGAGGATATAATTAAGTGGTTCAGTAAATTGTAGGGTGTTCACTATAAATGCCATAGGAATTCACAGGAGGAAAAGATGGATTTGGGCTGGTGGAGGGTTGGACTGGTCCCTGGCTTTGAGGAGAGGCCTAAGGGAGCATTCACAGGGTCCTGAGGCCCCAGGCCCGAGGACGAGGCAGGAGAGACCAAGAAGTTGGCTAGACGGGAGGGTAGAGTCCAGTCATAAGGGGTGTGGAAAGGCGGGCAATGGAATTTAGACTTGGTATGTAAAGAGAGAAAACGGACCAGTCTTAAAAATCCCACTCAGGTCAGTCTAGGTCAAGGGAGGAGAGGCGAATGAATCCTCCTCTCCATCGGAGTCCTCACCTTGAGGAGGGAAGGCTGGTTGGGGGGAGGGGTGGGGGTGATGGGAGGCTCTTAATTAGGGCTGGTGTGGAGAGATGTGAGACTCTCTTGACAACTGCCCACCACACCAGTCAGGGATTAAGTTGTGAAAAGCACTTCAAAATAAGCAGTTTATTGTTGTCGTTGTTCTAAATAGGGTCCACGCCCAGCATGGAGCCCAATGAGGGCCTTGAACTCATGACCCTGAGGTCGAGTCTTAAGTTGAAATCAAGAATCGGACACTTAACTGAGCCACCCAGGTGCCCCAGCAGTTCAGTTTCTAATGTTAATTTCAGGGTATAATGTAACCTACAAGTTTTAGCCCAGGAGGATGGCATGTACTATTTGGTTTGCCAGCTAGGGACAGGATGTTATGACAGTTTTTGGCAGGGGCATCCAGAGAACAAATGCAGCCTTTTGCGCCTCTTTCCCACCTCTCTGCTACCTTTCTCAGGGAGCTGATGGTGGTGGTGGGGCTTAGGATGGTGACACGGCTTCTGTACTTAAGGGCCAAGTTCATGGTTTGGCCAGAGGATTCTTTGCTCTCTGCTTCCTACTCCCTCCTTCACAAGACATACAATCAGGCATGCCCAACAGTCAAAAGGATCCTTTAAACTTAGCCTTATTTAAGTCAAGAGAGCTCAAAGTATTTCATACACGTAACTCAGTAGCCTTCTTCTAGGCCTGGGAGGCGGTAGGTCACAAAATGAGGTCAGACAACCTGAGAGGCTTGGTTTTATAATAAGGGCTGGGAACCTGAGTGGAAAAGCATCGATATATAATAATCCAATTAAGGTATCGGGGTTGGGAAGTCGTGTTCCTACTTTTCAGATTAAAAAATGAAAGCAGAGAGCAATCAGATAATCTGGATTTGCAATCAGATAATCAGAAAATCCGGCCAAGGGAAAGGCCAGCCGGAGAAGCAGATCGCTGAAATCCTCCAACACATCCTACGACCTGGCTACAGTCTGAGCAGTCATAGGTAGGATGATGAAATCAATCTAATGATTTGGTGGTGGTGGTAAATACATAGAACATAAAATTTACCATCCTAACCACTTTTAATTGCACAGTTTGGCACACTACGTATATTCACTTTGTACAAGTAATCTCCAAAATTCTTTTGATCTGGCAACATGGAAACTCTGTACCCAATTAAACCACAGCTCCCTATTGCCCCCTCCCTGCAGCCCCTGGCAACCAGAATCTTATTTCGTTTCTATGAATTTGATTACTCTAGGTATCTCATCCAAGTGTACCCAAACAGTATTAATCTTTCTGTGGCTGGCTTATTTCATTTTGCAGAATGTCCTCAAGTCTCATCCAGAATCTCCTTTGTAAAGGCTGAATAATATTCCTTTGTATATATTTGCCATATTTTGTTTGCTCATTCAGCCATCAATGGACTTCATTTCTTTTTAAGGCAACTATTTTTTTATTCAGTTTTTTCTGTAGGCTACGTTTTCACATGGTTGAAGACTCAAACTGTATAAAAGAGTAAATGGTGAGAGTCTCACTCTTGTCCCCAGCCACCTAGCTCCTTTCCTTAAAAGCCACCAGTGCAAATCCTTTCTTCGAAATCTTCCAACATTGTTTATACATACACGTGCTAATGGTAGCACCTAAACACGCTGTTCTGCAACTTACTTTTTTGACTTGACAGCATTTCTTGAAGATATTTACATACATGGAAAGAATACACACACATGCATACAACAGCACACGCACCTGGTATTGACATAAATGTAGATAGCTGAATGAGAGAAGGAGACTAGGACCCTGACAGTCCCTTATAGCTGTGCACACAGTAGGAGCTTCTTAGGTATTCCTAGGGCATCTGACTCAGTCCTCCTAACCAGTCTGCCGGCTATTATGCTGCCTAGTCTGTCATCAAAATTCAAGAGAGGCAAAGGAACTTTGTCGAGATGACAGAGCTACGCGAGAGGAGGGGTCTGGTTTTAAAGTTGGTGCCATGCCACAGCAACTTCTTGCTAGATATGTCTCCAAAGGCAAGGGAAACAAAGGCAAAAATGAACTATTGGGACCTTGTCAAGATAAAAAGCTTTTGCACAGCAAAGGAAATAGTCGACAAAACTAAAATATAACTGACAGACTGGGAGAAGATATTTGCAAATGACATATCAGATAGAGGGCTAGTATCCAAAATCAATAAAGAATTTATCAAACTCAACACCCAAAGAACAAATAGTCCAAACAAGAAACGGGCAGAAGACATGAACAGACATTTCTCCAAAGAAGACATTCAAATGGCCAACAGACACATGTAAAAATGCTCCACATCACTCGGCATCAGGGAAATACAAATCAAAACCACAGTGAGATACCGCCTCACACCAGTGAGAATGGCTAAAATTAACCAGTCAGGAAATGATAGGTGTTGGCGAGGATGCAGAGAAAGGGGAACCCTCCTAACTGTTGGTGGGAATGCACGCTGGTGCAGCCATTCCAGAAAACATTATGGAGGTTCCTCAAAAGGCTGGAAATTGGTATGACCCAGCAATTGTGCTACTGGATATTTAGCCCAAAGATACAAATGTAGTAATCTGAAGGGGCACCTGCACCCGAATGTTCATAGCAGCAATGTCCACAATAGCCAAACTATGGAAGGAGCCCAGATGTCCATCGACAGATGAATGGATAAATAAGATGTGGTACATACACACACACACAATGGAATACCACTCAGCCATCAAAAAATGAGCCTGGTGGTGGGTATTAAGGAGGGCACCTATTGCATGGAACACTAGGTGTGGTGCATAAACAATCTTGGAACACTGAAAAAAAAATAAAATTAAATTAAAGACAAAAAAAATTGTCTACACCCCCCCCAAAAAAGAAATTTTGCCATTTGCAACGATGGAACTAGAGGGTGTTATGCTAAGCAAAATAAGTCAGTCAGAGAAAGACTATTATACGATCTTGCTGGTATGTGGAATTTAAGAAACAAAACACAGGATCATAGGGGAAAGGAGGGAAAAATAAAACAAGATGAAAGCAGAGAGGGAGACAACTATAAGAGACTGTTAAGCATAGGAAACAAACTGAGGGTTGCCAGGGATAGGGGAGGGTGGTGGTGGAGGAATGGGGCAACTGGGGGATGGACATTACGGAGGGCACACAATGTCATGAGCACTGAGTATTATGAGACTGATGAATCACCGGCCTCTATCTCTAAAACCAATAATATATTATATGTAAATTGAATTTAAATAATAATAAATTTAAAAATAAATAAAAACAAAGTTGGTGCCATGTCTTCCTGCTGTAGTCCTCACTGATGCTGTGTCTAGGCATTCTTCTTCAGGCTCAGGCAAATTCTGGGGAGATTTGGAGCAGCTGGAGGAATAGATAGACAAAAGGACAGTCCCACCTATTATTCACAGTGTTAAAGGTCCAAACTAAACTTCAAGCACTTCCTTCTGTCTGGACTGCCATCCTCCCTCCTGGTACCCCCCACCACAGTCCCCTGGCCCTGGCTCCTCATAGTCAGCTGTGAAGAGTCCTGAACTCTCTCTCCACCCCTCTGCCCCACTGTGGCAGCTCCCCTCCACAGGATGACTTAGCTGTTTCCTTATCTGCCAACAGATGGGAGAACTTCTTAGGGGTGATATTTCATATTGTTTGATGCTCACCTCTGTCACTCCAGCTCACCACTCAGAAGAGACCTGATCTGAAATGTCTCACGTGACGCAACAGCATGTAGACAAGCGCAGGAACCAAAGATGAAGCCCAAACACCAGGTCAGAAGGTGAGCAGCAGATGAGGGGAGGGGGGAATGCAAGAGTCTCAGTGGACTTGGGAAGAGAGGTCTGGGGTCCTCCTGAGGGGTGGTGGCCCCATATTCGTGGGTGGTCAAGGTAGGTTAGAGGGAAAGAGTCATATAGAAAGTGCCTCAAGGTCATGACTCAGGCCCCATCTTTCTCTAGAAGCCCCTCCTGCCTACTTCAACCCCATAGACCTTGGTTTTTCCCCAACCAACATAATCTCCCTGCATGTCCTCACAGACAGCCTTGCACTTCTGGAGATGACTTTTGACTTGGATCTTGTCTTCCAAGTAGTAATAGTCCATCCTCAAATAGCACAGCTATATGTGTGTCCAACACTATTTTAGATGTGTCCAACAAATTTGTCCACAAATGTGTTCAACACTATTTTAAGCCTGGAGATATATTCAGTTATATAATCTTCACAGTAACCCTGTACAAAAGGTGCTATTTTTTATAACCTTTCTATGAAAAAAAATGGAGGCACAACATGGTTAAAGAAGTTGTTCAGTCACCCAGTGGTAGGGTCCAGATTCAAACCTATGCACTTTGCCTTCAGAGTCTATGCTTTTAACCATTCTGAGTGGGATGGAAGCCCCGTAGAGGCCACAGCCCCATGTACTTGCCATCACCCAGGGCCCCAGCACACTGTCGGAATCTCGCATCACCCCAACACAACAGTGGGTGGTAGGACGGCTGCGTCAGAACCACCTTCCATCCAGTTCCAGTTAGAACCCCTTATGGGGGGACGCCTGGGTGGCTCAGTTGGTTAAGCGGCTGCCTTCGGCTCGGGTCATGATCCCGGCGTCCTGGGATCGAGTCCCACATCAGGCTCCTTGCTCGGCAGGGAGCCTGCTTCTCCCTCTGCCTCTGCCTACCACTCTGTCTGCCTGTGCTCATGCTCTCTCTCTCTCTCTCTCTCTAACAAATAAATAAATAAAATCTTAAATAAAAAAAAAAAGAACCCCTTATGGGTTTCATGGTCCAGGCCACTTTGAGGTGCAGACCGTATCTGTCTTCTCCTCACCATCTTCCCCTTTCTGCCACGGGGATTTTCCTTCTGCAGCAAGGGAAGAGGAGCCTCGGGCTCTTTCTCCGAGGGACTGTTGGTGCTTCAGCTTGCTCTCCAGGAAAGATGTGCTCCGAGCTGTGCAAATCCACATCACCTGCCTGTGGAAGTGGTCGCCACCCCAAGGGTGACCAAGCAGACAGGTTTTCCCAGGGTCCAGGTTATCCTGGGGTGGGGGTGGGGGTGGTGGGCCAGGGAACTATTCCCATAGCCTTGGGCGGGGGTGGGGAAGCAGGAATTTAGCTTCACAAACAGATGGGGATTTACACAGTAAATGACTGCCCTTTCATTCACTTGGGTTTCTGAGGAAGGAGGGTAAGGAAGAGAGAGGCAAACAAGAGATGGACCTCCTGGGGCAACATGAATTAAGCCTTGGGTAACAGAAGCTTCTGCCCAGCTCCTTCTCCCAAAGTATTTGGGCTTTGATTTGTATCAAGTCAGAGTTAGTGCTGGGAGTGTTGTTGTTGTATTAAGATTTTATTTATTTATTTATTTATTTATTTATTTATTTATTTGAGAGAGAGAGAGAGAGAATGAAGGGAGAGTGAGCTCCCTACTGAGTAGAGAGTCTGATGTGGGGCTCCATCCCAGGTCTGATCCTGAGACCAGGACCAGAGCTGAAGGAGGATGCTTAACTGACTGAGCCACCTAGGCAGCCGCTGGGAGTGTTTTAACTCTCACATGGAAGCAGGTCATGGCATTCTACTGTCATGAAGGCGAAAACCAGCCCTAAACACTGCACCAAGCACACCGAACTTCTCACTTAGCCACTTAATGCTGGGGCTGGCCCAGTCACTCCTGCACACCCCAGTTCTCTCAGAATTGAGTCAGGGCAATTTATGCCATGTTAGAAGTAAAGAGGCTGCTTTTAGTTATCATTCTGTTGGCCTCCTGCGGGGTGGCCAGCTGGTGGAACGCCCGGGTGGGCTGCTCAGGTTTTCGCACTGATTTGCAAAGGCTCCCACTGATCCAAATGTCATAGCTGGTCTGGAATTCGAAGTTGAAATTCCTGGATTCGGGTCAACTCTCTTGTGCAAACCAAACCTGATGACAGTCTCCACAGAATGAGTAAGTATGAGCTCTGATTCTAAAATGACATGACAGATCTTCAAACAAAGAAATCAGAACTCACATAGCTGCAGTGGTCACCTGTGAGGTCGACACCGACATTTTTCTTGCTCAGAACCGTTTCGGACTCTTTCTCCGCCAACTTCAGAATGTACAGTACGTTCTTTTTGCAAGCCTGAGAAGTACCAAAGGCTTGTTTTTCTGAAGGTGAGCTTAAATGTTGGAAAATGTCAAAAGTAATGAGGAGCCAAGTTTGTTGAGTCAGGCCAGTAATCAAGGTGGGTAATACTGTTTGATATTTGAAGCCAAAAGGCATAATTATGAAGTCAGTGTCTAACGTCCCTCCTGGACTAGCCCTGAAGACCTCTGAAAAGAAGAAGATGAGCTGTTTTCGGCTGTCACAACTTCCCACGTTACTGATATCAACCTTGGAGGGCCATTGTTTACTTGGCTAACTAGGTTGTGAATTACTTATATTTCTTCTTTTTTTAAATCAATCTTCTTCGTTGAGATCATACACATTTATATAAAAACTCCTCCTCTTAAATAACCATGTGATTTTTTGTTGGCATGTAAGCTTATTACCTAGCGCTGTTTTTCCTGTATTTATCATAAGCCATTAATTTATTTCAATAGCCCCTACCATTGCTCCTGAGTTTTTCTTGGCAGCAGTCCAGTTCCTGAATGTACTGCCGAGCAAGGAGCAAGTAGTTTATCATAACAAGGGGCTGGGATTATTGTTGAGAAAAGCAGAGGGAGGTCACATCTGCACCGCTGCTCAGGCCAACTGAGGTGCAGACGAGAAGATGGAATTTGCTTTGGGCTTCTTTTCTGTCTAGTGCAGGCTTTCAGGGGCCGTCACCCTGTGCTGCTCCATTCACGGTTATTATCATTAGGCTGGGCACCTCAGAAGGTTTAACCAGAAGGGGAACTAGGCTGTCACCCTCAAGGGAAGGGGAAGAAAAGGCAAGTGCCATGAAGGAGCTGTGGAAGATGCCACAGCGTTATCTGAAGGGAGAGATCCGACAGGGGAGATGGTAGAGGGGGGCCCGAAGGAGGTGACTTGTGAGACCCAGCTGGCAGGGGCGGAATCTGTGGCCCCCCTGCCCTTCCTCTGGGAGGGAGAGCTCAGCATCCCCCCCACCCCAACCAAGCCCTGACAGCTGGGCCAGGTCTGCGTCTGGGATTACAGCATTAGGTGAGAAGTTAATCACAAACATGAATCAGCCTTGTTGCTTCCTTCTCCGCTGGGCTCCTGAGCTCTTCAGGGGGAGAGGGGTGTTGTGGGCAGGGCCCCTGGCTGCATGTGCAGGAAGTCACACTGGGGGGAAACAGGAAGCCAGCCGGTTCTCACCAGGGCCCAGCCATTACCTGTGTCTGAGATTCTGGGGGGATTGACGACACTCTGAAGGGCAAGAATCCCCTCGGCATGGCTGCCAGGAAGGACTGATTCATGACCCAGCTGACTTACTCAGTTCCACCCAGACTGTGCTCACCGGGCACTCTTACATTTTGAGCCCCCCAATGCCCCCACCCGCCAGCTCTGCAGTTCTGCCTGGACTGCACTACACCTAGATCAGAAACCCTTTTTAGCTCAGGTTGCTGTTCTTTCTATTTTCTCCCAGGCCTGGTGGTCAGTTTATAGAGAAAACCCACTTCTGGTCCAAACCAGCAGGACCGGGTTAAGCCCAGGGTTTCTGCCAAAAGCGCCTCCCTCCCCAACCCATTTTAGGAATGTCCCACACCCTCAGGGACCCAACATTCCCTCACATTCTTACTGCTTCAGCTCTAGACACCCCTCTTACAGCCTGAGATTGGTAGGGCGGTTGTCACTATGAAGACTGGTGACAGCGTCAGTGTCCTTTGTCTGAAACCCTCTGGCCCTCTGTTTATAGATTTGATAAATGCGGCTGGTTGTTGTCTCCATGCTGACCCCGCAGGGCAGTCATTTAGTGAATGCTATGCTTGGCTCAGAGTCATGCCATCCGAAATATTTTCCTTCCTTCTGAATTCTGTTTGCAAAACCCTCTGTGGCCAGCAGGTTTTTACAAAGAAAAGGCTTCCATGTCATCAGAGGGAAGTTCTCCTCACCAGAATCTTAATAAATCTCAGTAGGTAGCCGGGACTGCGAAGTATTTCATTTCTTTGTTTCTTTCATTTTTTAAATGACATTAAAATTACTGCATACACATAATTAATCAGAAATCTTTAGCGACTTTGACTTCATAGGTCATTACACGAGCCTACAAGCGTTCAAGAAATTCTGTTTAGCTCTGAGTTTGAGTGTCCCATCTATTTATGTAGCAAAAGGAGTCTGATTGTTTCTTTCTTCTGCCCCAAGCAAGTTTCATCTGGGAAACCAGGCACTAGGGAGTGCTAGAACCAACAGGGTTTCCTACTATCAAAACCTAAAGCAAATCAGTCTCACCACTGGCATCAAAATGAAAGTGGATTTTGGCAGTTTGATCCAGAAAGGAGAACTTGCAAAGGGGGTGGGATGGTCCAGAATACAGAGAGATGGACTGATCAAGATGGATTGGGAGAGGACTGAGAAGGAAGGGGAGGAGCATGCGGGAATGCGGGAAAGGCATGAAAAGCATTTGAGGAGCTGTTCTCCCTTCCCATGAATTGAGTGGCCTCAGGAAAGGGTCAAGATAACGTGTGTGACCAGACACTGGTGTGTTCTTTCAGCCTGGACAAACATACACCAGGGGTTATGCACACACCATACCCTCAAAGTCAAAGTCACTTGTTATCAACAAAGCCCACACTCACATCTGGATAAAGGCAGAAAGATCACACATAGACACCCATGCACACCCTCACCTGAGACATGAATAAACAAGCACGCTGTCCAAAGCTGTCACCTCCATCTGTAACAGACCATAGGGGTCTCCCCCTCAGGCTTCTTCCAGTGTCTTTCAGAGCAAATTGTTTTCTCTTCTTGGATCTCTGTTTTGACTTTCAACACTATTGAACACATTAGCAGACCAGCTCAGGCTGGTTTGCCAAGCTGTGGGGTTGTCATCCTTTGATGGAGAAGGGGCTTGGTGGCCAGGAGAGCTAATGGAGTGGGTATGGAGATTGGGTGGGGTATTTGGGGGATCAGCCCATACTTATGAAAGTCTCTACCTCATGAGCCTAAGGCCAACCTCAGGAACCCAATTCAGGAAGTTCCCCCTGGAAGCTGGCCTCCTTGTGCTGTAGTTGCCTCCATCTCAGCGCTGGGCAAGCTGGCTGGGGCACACTTGGTAATGATGTTGGATGGAGCGGTCAGATGGTTATGAGAGTTTCCAGCTTCCAGATGAGACTTGAGAAGAGGCCCCTGGGAAATTGAGGTGATGCTAGATTCTTCAAAAACCCTGTGGCTTGGCCAACTTCTAACCCAAATTCTTCTTATTCCTGCCCACTTGAGAGCCCCCAGAAGGGTCCCCAGAATGAAGCCTGCCTCATGTACAGTGAGTGATTTCACATTTTTCAACAGCTGAGGAATTCCAGCCAAGATGTAACTGTCTTTCCAGGTAAATTAACGAGATTTTTTTTGGAAATGTATCAGTGTTCCATCATACTGATTCAAGGGAAACAATTAGTGTTTTAATTGTGAAGGATGGTTTTTAAAAATAGTAATGGACATTTCTATTCAGAAAATAGAAGTAACTTTTAGGAATTTTTTAGGCAGTTTTCCAAACACTTCCCATTTGTTCACCTGGTCTTTAGACGTAAAGTACACATTTAAGTGCCCTCATTTACAGCAAACTAGATACACACACGCCCCCCCCACTCCCCCTTTGAAGGATTGGTGGCGTAGTGAGCCAACACGTCTTGAAGATTCATATTCAAGGAAATGTACGAGTGGGGTAAATGGTATGCTGTACACAGCCTGCCAGCAGCTTTTATCATCATTCTGCCCATCCAGGAACTGGTCAGTAGTGGGAGAGGAGCAGCATTCCACATGTGGGGAATCAGAGGCCTTTGCAGAGAAGCCAAAGTTCTTATCCACCAAGGTAGTGATCTGGTGCGATCACTGAAAGGAGATAACTGAAAGGAGACCTCAGCCCTGAAAAAATGTTGCAGAATGTTTGGTACAAAAGGGATTTGCTAATGGGCCTACCACCCCCAGCAGACCCAGCACTTTTTCAGATGCACGAGATGCAACTGGAACAGCGCAGAGCTCCATCCGCATCCAAAATTTACAACCCAATCAATCCGTTCCATATGTTTCTGCAACTGGAAGAGATGTTTTGTGTGTTTCAATGTAGAAAAAGAGAGCTTAAAGACACAGGAAAGAGGATGACCAATGGCGAAAGATTCATGAAGAGGCAGGAAGCTAGAATCAAGAACAAGTACAGGGACTGGTCATAAACAACGGGAAGGCAGCTTGTTTGACTGTCCCACGAGGGGAGCTGGAAAGCAAAGGCCAGCTGCCAGTGAGCTGGTAGATCTGGAAGGAGTAGAGGATTTGGAGGCTGTACGCCATCACATCCACTTCTGTGTGCAGGCAAGAGTTCTAGATTCCCTGAGTGTTTTTGTAAGCGCAGAACTGGGACTTCACAAGGGGGAAAGAACAATGGTGAGCCGTCCGGGTCCTGAAAGGAGCAAGGTTATAGGACAAATTCCTTATATTTGAATATTGAGGGCTTTTTGGGTTTGTTTTATATTTTTATTTTCTCAGTTTTTGACTTTGGAGTGCTTAGAGTTAATCAGAGAAGCTGGAAACCATTCTGGGTATGTCATCTCATAGATTGCCCAGAGAAGACAGGTTGAGCAGATTCTGGGGGAAGAGCCCCCAGTCCAGGGAAGTCTCTAGGGGCTGTGAGGAGTAATCAGCCTGGGTCTGGGTGTAATGCCTCATACTCAGTCAGGAAAGATGCCAGGGGGAGCTGCTGCCTAACACATACTGTGTTCTACTGGAAACATCCCTTCAGTGTGAGTATGCAAATGATGCCCTTCCTCTATCAGTTTCAGAATGAAATCGAATATACCCAGTTTGTTTCAAATGAGAGCTCCTTGCACTTGGGGTTTATTTTTACACTGCTTCTCACAGACTTGGCCCTGAGCAGTCACATAATAAAAACTCACCAAATGAATAAATGAATGACTGCCTAACTCAGTTAAGTTCTTGTAGAGTAGAAATGGGTAAATAACTTGGAAATGACTGGAAGTTCACTGATTCAGTCCTTAGAGATTAAAGGGTTAATTTCACGTTTAAATTAAGGACTTTAAACCCTTAACTCCATCACACATGGCCTGTTAACATCTTGCTTACATAGGCTTTTATTTTTTTATTATTTATTTATTTATTTTTAAAGATTTTATTTATTTATTTGACAGAGAGAGATCATAAGTAGACAAGAGAAGCAGGCAGAGAGAGAGAGGGAAGCAGGCTACTTGCTGAGCAGAGAGCCCGATGCGGGACTTGATCCCAGGACCCTGAGATCATGACCTGAGCCGAAGGCAGCAGCTTAACCCACTGAGCCACCCAGGCACCCGCTTACATAGCCTTTTAGATAGTTTTTTTCCTATGCATATATGCTTTTCTTCTTCCTGTTATACAGGAATAGAATCAAACAGCATATTTTATCCTGTGAACTGCTGTTTTTCTCTTAGCAGTACATGGTAGACATTCTTTTCCAATGTCAGTAGTTTTTTTAGTTTTCAGTACTAGGTAGTGATAGTGGATGATGTGGGTAGGTGTCAGACCACTACCCAAGTTGAGTATGTGATGCTAAGAGAAGGGGAACTCTAAGAGACGTGCATTTAAGGGGCAGGGAGAAAAAGTAGAACTCACAAGGCACTGGAGAGTGGGCCAACAAAAGGAGAAAAAAACATGAAGAAATAGATCACAGAAGTAAAGACAGAGAAAATTTCAAAGAAGAGGGAGTAGCCAGGGGCCCACATGCTGCTGAGAGATTTCAGAAATCAAGGGCTGAGAGGCAGAATCTGATTCAGCAAAAGGGAAGTTACTCACTTGATACTTTCCCACTGCCTCAGTTCCCTCATGTTATGAAATGAGGATAGAGATTCTGGTTCTACCAGCTGGACAAGAGCATTCCTTGTGATGGTGTGAAGTTTGTGCTTTGAAAGAGTATTTGTTAGAATTGCATTTCACAGCATTTAAGAGAAATCAAAATACAAAGTCTTAACCAAATGGATTTTATTTTGTTTAGTTGAGAGTTGATTTTTGAGGCAAGCAGTCAAGAGCTGTTACAAATGTTCAAGGTAGATATCAAGGACCCGTAGACCTTTGGCTGCTTATCCACCATTCTTTGTTTGAGGGCTTCATCCTCATGGTTGCAAGGTGGCTGCTTTGCCTCCAGCCATCATTATGACTAAGAAGAGGAAATGCAACTTTCTGCTATTATCTGTCTGTCTGTGTTAATCAGAAGCCCCATCCTGTTGACTTCACTTTCAGGTCATTAGCTATAACAGGGTCACATGGCTGCTCCAGTGTGTAGGGGAGGCTGGGAATGTGAGTATTTTCACCTGAGCACATTGCCAACCATTTCTTCTGGCAAGAAAAGAAAACACGGGTACTGGGGAAGCAACAAGCAGTATCTTCTGTGGGGTGATTATGTGAGAAGGGTTAGGCTTGAACATAACAGCATGCAGCCTTCTTAGATTTATTACTTTTCTTTGTGAGAGACAAAAATATTAAAGCAATCCATTTGATTCTAATTCTAACGGGAAGTAAAGAATAAATCACCCTTAGCCCAGGGCTAGTTTTCCCTCATAAAGCAGGGGCCGTTAGAGGGATCCATGTCCCCTAAACTTCTGTGTTCCAGCCCTTTTGGTTTTACTGACAGGCCCCTCATATTTCTTAAAATTAAATTCCACCTTGCAAAAGTAGTTGGAAAAATCTGAACACAGCCAGTTGCTGGGAGACCCGAGGGGCTTTATTGGGTGAGCTGCCTGGGGCCTGCGTGGCTGAATTTTTCTCTCCTGATGACAGACATGCCCAAAACCTGTTTAATCTCCAAAGCTCTGCGGAGGTGGGCAGAGTTTCGGCTCCCGGCGGAGGGAGAGACCTCATCACAGGCCACAGCACGTTCTGCAGGAGGGCAGCTGCCACTTCTCTGAGGTAGAAAGAGAAGCTGAACTGCTGAAGCAGAGAGAAGGTTTTCCCACCTTCCTTTCCTGCTAGAGCAGCTCGGTTCTCTCCGAGAACCCCCTGCCCTCACCAGGGTCAGGCTTTCTACCCCTCCCCGCGTGTGGCTGTTCTCCAACCAGCGAGCTGCTCTGAGAAGGGGCCTGTGAGGCGACATGTAGGTGCTAGGATGGCTCTGCTCTCCCTGCAAGCCCGGGCCATGTTTCTGCCCCGTGTCCCCGCCCCCACACTGCGGGAATGATGCGGCTGCTGGCAGACCCGACCAGCTTCTGCCAGACGCCGGCGGCTAGTGGAGATGAGCAAGTGCTTTCTGGGACTGGGCCCCACGCAAGGGTAGCCGAGCAGGGCTCCGTCAGAGCGCCAGACCCGGGCTGCCGGGAGCAGAACCAGATTATTGGAAAAGGACCATGTGTGCCTGCCCGTGGTTGGACACCAGCAAGAGACAGAGTCGCTTAGCGGGGATCTTCATTCCCCTGCGGCCTTCCCTGCCTGGCACCCTTCAGCTGGAGATGAAGGATGGCTCTGGGGAAGTTCCATTCTGTAATTCATTTAAGCGGGATCAGCAGAACTCCTGCTCTGGAAGATTCGGACCAGAGCACCAGGCGCTGGGAATCTCCATGGGGTCTCGCATGTCCACGGGAAACAGGGAAGAAAGACCAGGCATCAGGCAATGTGGGATGCAGCCAGCCGGCTCTAACACCAAAAAGCCACCAGACCTGAGTAAGTGACTTCATCTTGGTCTCTCATCTGGGAAGTGATTTGTGTTTTGTAGGTCCCTGAGGGCTGCAAAGGTTTTTAGAGTTTCCAGACATTTGATTTAAATTGCATTAAATTTCCCCCACATATATATATATATGAATACGTATTCATATATATATATAAGACACAATCAAATATAACTGCCAAATTTTAACCCACTAAGGATGGCCCATGTGTTCGTTATAATGCCTTACAAGCACCTCTTCGTGGGTATACCTTGGAATCTGTCTTGCTGTTTGTGTAATGGAAGAGTATCCTGAGGTTGCAAGGAAAGTTATCTTAAAAAAAAAACAAAATGCAAAACAAAAACCACTGGGTGATGGACATTGGGGAGGGTATGTGCTATGGTGAGTGATGTAAATTGTGTAAGACTGATGATTCACAGACCTGTATCCCTGAAACAAGTAATACATTATAGGTTAATAAAAAACAAACAAACAAACAAAAAACCAACTGTTACCATGTGTAACTACTTATCGGAATGAAGGTTTTTTTTTTTTCTTCTCAATATTGTGCCACCAACTAGTCCAGGCGTAGACTGGATACAGAGACACATGTGACTCTATCCACCTAACTTCATTTTGAGGGTTATTATACTTGTTGGATAACCTGTAATTTAACTTCTTTTTAACTTCAAAAAGCATTCGTCTGAATAAAATGCTGCTCTTATTTTCTGTGTAGGTATTCTAATATGGTTAGTTTACTAAACAGTTTGAAAATCATTAGAGCAGGGGCTCCTGGTTGACTTAGTCCATTGAGTATCTGCCTTTGGCTCAGGTAATGATCCCAGGGTCTAGGGATCGAGTCCCACATCGGCCTCCCTGCTCTTGGCAGGAGCCTATTTCTCTTTCTCCTCCCTGTTTGTACTCTTTCTCGCTGTCTATGTCACTATTGCTCCCTCTCTGTCAAATAAATAAAAAATCTTAAAAAAAAAATCATTAGAGCAGAGACTGCAGAAAGGGCCTATTGCTTTCTGAGTTTTGGTGACTGAGTGCCCAGCTGTGAGCCAGGTGGTCACCAGGACAGGGTCCTGCAGGACACAGGCAGCAGTGGGTAGAAGAGGTTGGGGAGCTGCTAAGTAATGAAATCCCACACATATCAAGGGCTCAATAACTATTTGCTCACTGGCAGAGCCAAGCCTTGGAAGGGGAAGTTCTAGATTGCTGGAGATTTGGGAGGCTACAAATGGGCACGGGCAAAGATGAGACTGTGGCCTAGACAGGCAGTGAGCATTACACTGGTTGCTAAAAAGGGCTTGTGGGGTAGAGGGTGCAAGGTGGGGAAAGAACGGAAACTTTGGGACTTTTTGAAGAGAAACCTCCCAGTGGGTAAAGCTTGGTCCTTAATCCTTGCCGTCGATTTTAGAAAATTGTCTGTGTAGGACTTCAGGCAGACTTCCTGTCTGTTCGGTCAGGAAAACCCAGCTGCCTCCTGCCAGGGTATTTGATTCCCCTGCCCTGGGAACTGCAGAGAGCACGAACAATCCCCTGTCACTGCCCCTTCATTCCCAGTGCAGGTAGTTGTTCTCATACTGTATAGGAATGATCTGGAGAACTTGTCAACCTCCGGATTTCTGCTTCTTCCCTCACTCAGAGATTCTGATTTAGGCCTGAGAATTTTCATTTCTCACAAGCTTTCAAAGAGGACAAATACTGCTGATCCCTGACCAGCACCAAGTAGCACTGGTCTAAATATTGATGAGACACTCACTACCTCCTTAGCATCTTTAGGGGGCCACAGAAGATGAAAAAGAAGGCTTCTTTCATCATCATGATCAGCTGGAGGCTTAAAGAGAAATCTTCAGTTGGGATCCACAGAGCTTGGAGGAGAGAAATCACAGGGACATGGAGAAATAAGGTAAGGTCCTGGCCTTTGATCTATATCCCATATAGTTGTCTATTCCAGAGAACAAAATGAAGGTAAAAAGTAAAGTCAGGTCAAGAGCAAACTCTTGCAAAATGAGCATAACAAGTGAGAGAGAAAGCACCAGTGCTTGCAAAGCATTCTCAAGGCTGGGGCTAACAGGCCATAGTCATCTGAGCAGCGCGCTGAAGCACTTTCTTGGAAGTTCTATTGAGAGGAGAAGCATTCAAGAGACTCCAAGGGCAGGGCACCTGGGTGGCTCAGTGGGTTAAAGCCTCTGCCTTCGGCTTGGGTCATGATCTCAGGGTCCTGGGATTGAGTCCCACATCAGGCTCTCTGCTCAGCAGGGAGTCTGCTTCCCTCTTTCTCTCTCTGCCTGCATCTCTGCCTACTGGTGATCTCTGTCAAATAAATAAATAAAATCTTAAAAAAAAAAAAAAAGGCGCCAAGGGCAAATCTCACCCACTGGTTGCAAAGAGAGCCAGAATTTGTCTAGTCACGGACCGCTGGCTCCCTCCATTTTCTTTATACTTCCCTTATTATTCCCACAGTGAATACGTTTCTCTGGCCAAAGAGTTTTGCCATGATGTCCCCCCATCCCCATCACTGGTTTAAAAAGGTATACTAAGGGCTTAACGGGATTGCAGAAGCAGCTACTATCCTTTGATAGAGCAGCTGAGGAGGAAAAGGCTCAGGAAAGATCTTTTGCCAACAGGGTGGTGAGTGTAGCTCTGTCATTTTCAAATTTGCTTTTAAAGTCCCATACTCAACTTTTTGAAAGAGACAAACAAATGTCCTACAGTGAAGGGTGCTGTGTGTTGTTGCTACAGTTGGGGAAATCATATGACTCATTTGTATAAACTTATTAAAGTATTTTCTTTCTCTTGTAATGTAGCCATAAGCCTTAATTAAAGCATCAAAGTCTATGTATTTGGACCTATAAAATCTTCATAACCAGCCAAAGCAAAAGGAAAAACTATTGGGCATTTGGAACTTTAAAGATGCATTTTTGAAATGACCCTATTGGAATCGAATATTTTTTTTTCTTTAGCAAAGTTGGACTCCAAAAAGGAAAACAAAGACTTAGATGTAAACCAAATTACTTTTAAGAATTATCCTGTGGGGGGCGCCTGGGTGGCTCAGTGGGTTGAGCCACTGCCTTTGGCTCAGGTCATGATCCCGGGGTCCTGGGATTGAGTCCCACATCGGGCTCTCTGCTCTGCAGGGAGCCTGCTTCCCTTCCTCGCTCTCTGCCTGCCTCTCTGCCTACTTGTGATCTCTGTCTGTCAAATAAATAAATAAAATTAAAAAAAAAAAAAAGAATTATCCTGTGGCAAGGTTATTTATTTTACTTGGAAGAACCAACCTAGAAAGTATTTGCACTGAGTGATCCATATTTACATATGGTAGAGATAGTACTCAATTTAAAAAAAAATAGCACAGGGGGCGCCTGGGTGGCTCAGTGGGTTAAGCCGCTGCCTTCGGCTCAGGTCATGATCTCAGGGTCCTGGGATCGAGTCCCGCATCGGGCTCTCTGCTCGGCAGGGAGCCTGCTTCCCTTTCTCTCTCTCTCTCTCTGCCTGCCTCTCCGTCTACTTGTGATCTCTCTCTGTCAAATAAATAAAATCTTTAAAAAAAAATAGCACAAAACTCTTGTAAAATCAGTGTTAGGAACTAAGAATACATTTTCTTGTAGAAAAAAAAATGGTTATACATAGTGGAAAAAATGCTGGGATGGGCAAACATAAGGCTAGACAGCCTGTGATGAAGCTGAAAAGTGGGCCAAAGGATAATCACTTGGTTTATAGAGACTGACCTTATGAACAGGGACTATGGGGACAAGAGACTAGCAGAGAAAAGTGACACTTCTGCCTCTGCTGATGCCTGAGTGTTGGAAATCAGATGTTTTATTTCTTCAAATAAATGTATTTTTCTTGAGTATCCTGTATGCCACACAGCATGCTGGGTGAAGGGATGTAATTAATAAGACTGATAGATCCCTGCTCTTGGGAACGAATATTCTCATGGGCAAGATAGATGATGTTATAAAGCATTACAGGTGGGAGCTTCTGAAATCATTGGAGCACCTGACTCAGACTTGAGGTATGAAGGAAGGCTTCCCAGAAAGAGTCCTTCCATCCTTACATGTCCCTTAGCTCCCTTTACGGATCATCATTTCAGCTTCTCAGTCTAGCTTACGAGGTGTCAGAAGGGAAGCAATCGGATTTAACAAATTTATGCTCAAGTCAGAATGATAGACGGCTCATAACCCTATTTGAGGCATTTGCAGTTTTGTAGAAAGGATCTTGTTCACCTAAATAAACCTCGTATTCAAGGGTTTTTGAATAGAGGAATAAATGCAGTGAATGGTTTTAGGTAGTGGGCCAGGATAACTATCTGGAGTCTGCCTCCAAGGGTACCTTTTATCGGCAAAGCAATCCCAAGGACAAATGCCAAGGAAACAGAAAAGTCTGTGGAGGAGATTTTGTGCAGACAGCTTCTGGATGTGGACGGAACAAGATGCCCGGAGCACGTTTTTGCATGCTTTCCCAGCTTGACCTCTTCCAGGCACTGGAATGTCCCAGAGTCTGGAGATTGTGGCTCCAGAAACAACCAATCCAGTGAAAGCTGGCGAGCATGGTGAGCCTGGCTTCCACACAGCACAGCAGCTTCCACTGCATTAGGCGGCACACATAAGGTATAAAACAACGTGCGGTGAGAGTTAGATTTGACCTCCCAGATGGTGCCCAGAGATGACCATGGTAGCAATTGAAATAGGTCAGCGCGAAAGTGCCCTTTATTTCATCCGTCTGTTACTGCAGCCTCTTACATTGGAACTATTCAAATGTGTTAGGCCTGAGACGTCTTTTTACCTATCTGTGAGCTGTATTAAAAAGGGGGGGGGGGTGCTCCCTGTTCTTTGGGCCCCAGGGGTGCACTTAACACACATAAAATCTCCACTTTTAAGAACCCTGACGTCTATTAGCTTATGTGCTCAGATGTGGAGTTAAAGATCTTTGCAGTTTGAATCAGGAACCAGTTTTTAAAATTTGTTTTGTGTGTGTGTGTGTGTGTGTGTGTGTGTGTGTTAAGGGAAAACATGCTCATTGTAGGGAGCCTGGAAAACACAGAAAGTTCCCAAACACAAAATGAAAGTTATCTATGATTCTGGGTCCCAGGGATCATCACAGGAGCCTCTTTTGATCTGTTTCATTTTAGTCTTTTACATCTTTGTGTCTGTCTTTCTGTGTCTCTGTGTCTCTCTCTGGCACCCTTTCTCCTTCATTAGGGATCATATCTCTATATAATTGTGTATCCTGCCTTTCACTTAACTAAATCAGGAAATGTAAAAGCAGTAACAGAACGTCTTTATTTCCACATTTTCTCCTTGATTTCTGTCTGCCTCTTTCCCTGACCCTCTGCCAGTATGTCTTTATTTTGGAGTATTTCCATTTTTATCAAAGTTGAATTCAAAATGTAAAACAGTTTATGCTTTCTGAGTTTTATTTCCTCCCTACACTTGTTAAAATAGACCAGTAAAAAGAACAGTTTTCCAGATTATGATAGATCCCCCTCCAACTATATAACTGGTCCAATTTAGAGTCTTAGGATAATGATCTGCCACCATATGTGGGTTATAACTTGAGGTTTGCGTAAAAATGTGTCTTGGATTAAGTGACTTTGCCGCAATAACGGCTCACTGGCTTGTTTCAAGGAGGTTTTAAATATGCCTGACTTTTGTCTGATGCAGCCAGTGGAGCTTTCTGATGAAGGCAAATAAAACAACCATTCAGGGCCACGACTTCAGGTGTGGTCTCCTCCCAGCAGAGGTGTGCTCTCTCCTCCCAGCAGAGGTGTGCTCTGTGCTCAAGAAGATTTTCTACAAGGGAGGCATAATGACTTGGAAAGCAATTATCTTATTTAAGCCTACACTTGTCTGGGGAGCTGAGGTCAGCCACAAAGCCATTGGAAAAAAGGAGCTGTCTGCCATAGAAAGCAGTTTCTTCGGGGGGAAGATCAGTTTGAACAACTTTGCTTTTGAATTGAGTGACCTCCCGAGACCACAAGCCCATGTAGATTAAACACAGAGCAAACCTCAGGACAGGACCGCCCCTTTCCTTTCTGATCACTCCCATTTCTAAACAAAAACAAAAACAGGAATACTTTTGGCTAAGCTTTCCAAAGCCAATGCCCTCCCCCCAAAACAGTAACTGTCTGTTACTGCTTCTGCTTGGATTATTTTCATTTGGGTTGTGTTTTTCTGACCGAAGGCCAGGCCCTTATCTTTGTGTATTTGTAAAGTGCCATGTCTACTTACCAGTCTTCAGAAATTGCAGACAAAACCAGGAATGCAAGAGACACTGAAAATTCAAACCTTGCAATTTTTCTGAACTGATAGTCTCCCCAAGAACCAGAATGGAGTATTTTTATAAGGCTATCTTGAAATATCCTAATTTCAAGAAACTAAGTCTACATCAGCTGAGTACAAAACAGTTGGCAGGTGCTCGCATGGTTTGTTGTGATGCTATGTTAAGGAGCTGTCGTTCTTCGGTCAGTAGAGAAAGGAGCATGTCCTTTCTGGCAAGTGAGCCTCACAACCATTTCATGACAACGGTGGTTGAGTTTAGACTTCAGGCCTCCCTCTGTACTTTTTGGTGCCAACCTCCTAGAGATCCAGAATTTCCTTGGGCATGACGCTTCTCATCTTGCGACATGTATCTGGCTATGCTCAACTTGCAGAATTTAAGAGCCGCAGGGAAGAGAGCCCATCATTAGAGACACACAGAACTGTGAATGTTTGCGCTCAGTGGAGAGGTGCTATTGAGCCCAGGCAGCACAGTGGAAACAACCTGGAGGCAAAGTGGTCAAAGCAGTCTTCCTCCCTCCTCCCCTTTTCTTCCTTCTTTTCTTTTCTTTTTTTCCTTCTTTTCTTTCTTTTTTCTTTCCTTCCCTCCCTTCCCCTTTCATTGTTGGGATGGGGTATAAAATATGGGATCTATCAACTCTTTCTTTCTTAAAAATTTATTTCCTAGTTCTTTAAAAATAGTTGTATGAGATAGCCTCTATTATTTAATAATATCCTTGTGAACTAAAAGATGTAAGTGCTGTATTAAGTCAGCCAATTATGCTGAATGAGCGTGGCTATCTGTATTGTGTTTGTCATTAGCCTGAAAAGAAGGGCCTTTAAAATTGATATTTTAGGGGCACCTGGGTGGCTCAGTGGGTTAAAGCCTCTGCCTTCGGCTCAGGTCATGATCCCAGGGTCCTGGGATCGAGCCCCACATCGGGCTCTCTGCTCAGCGGGGAGCCTACTTCCCCTTCTCTCTCTGCCTGCCTCTCTGCCTACTTGTGATTTCTGTCAAATAAATAAATTTAAAAAAAATCTTTAAAATTGATATTTTAGAAAGTATTTGAGTGCATTTGTGTGGCGTTGTGTTTATTCAATAACATTTAATTAGTAAAAACAAAAACTTTCCTTCCCTTCCTTCTTTTTTTAGTCTCTTTCTCTCTCCTTTCTTCCCACTCGTCTGAACTTTGTAACAAATTGTCTCCTCCTCACTTTGACAATAGACACGGCTTCAAAAAGGCAGCTATAATGTGAAAAGAACTTTTGAGATCTCAATGTCCTGAACTTTTTTGCTCAATCCAGCGTGGGAAGTAATTAATGTACGAAGTGGGGGTTGGGCAGCAGAACAGACCTGGAAGGGATTTGCGCCTAAGTGTCCCCTCTTCCAGAGCGCAGTGGTGACTTCAGAGTCTACAGGGAAGCAACAAGCCTCAAAAACCTCCTTGCTAGCTGGCAGCTTTTGGGTCGCTTATGCCATGAGAGTGCTCAGCCAGGCCCGGCTAAGGCACCATGAGGCCAGGAAACTTTTGGTTGGAAGAAGTGTATTGACTTTAATGACCCAGGCAGGGGCAGAGGTCACTGCAACAGAACTCTAAAACGAAATCATGTCACATGGAACACGGCTGTCTTTCTCTTTTAAAAAAGCCCTGGAAAATCATAGGCAGAGCCAGAATATACACTTTAAAATTTTATTCTTCATTTTAGGCATCAGTAACTGAAATATTTAACAATGTACAAACCCCACACAAATTCAGGTTTGGAAACTTAACAGTTAAGCTTTCCTCACAGATTTTGTTCCAAATGTGCACTATCGAGGAAAGGCAGTTAAAATATACGTTTTTCAAACAATTGTTACTACTATAAGAGGATTTTTTTAATGAGAACATTGTTTAATATAGTCACATTTCATTTCTAAAAATAGACAAATGACAAAATGATTCACAGATGTTGATTTATGAGGAAAATAGTGAATTATATAAACTGCGATGTATATGAAGGAAGGGTAGAGGCTCTCATTAAAAGCCATTCCATAAAAAGCACCTCCTCCTGTCAGACCTGGCAGGAAATTCCAAGTCCTGGCTGGACCCCCATCACGTGGGTGTAGCTGGCACATGGCCCTGTGGGCGAGGATCACAACTGATGACACGGGTGTCCCATGTAACACTCTCTGACTGGACTGAGTCCGGGTGAGGGCAGATTTTCTGCGTTGACAAGTCAGAATCACCTGGAATGCTCTTTAAAAGCAGATCCCTGGGTCTCGCCCCGAGAAACTCAGCTTCAGTTTGGAGCCCTCTGACCTGCATCTGTTGCCTATGTTCCAAGTCCTTCTGCTGCAGGAGGAGCCCGAACCACAGTTTGAAAAACACTCGCCTGAGAGATCCCAGGAAAGTCATTTCCCCAGTCTCAGAGCTGTGCCTGCAATTGCCAACTGGGGTTCATCTGGTGCTTTCAGTGGTTTTTATTAATACCTGAGGGAGTCTTTAATACACACACTTTGGGGAGCCACAAAAGGAGTCGTTAGAAATGGCCAAACCCATGTTATGGATTGAGTCTGTAAACTGTTCACTCTACAGTTAAGTGTAATTAATCAGATGGTTTGGAAATACACCTCTATGCTGTGTTGTATTGTCCTGCTGTCAACAGACTCACTGCCCCTCCTGACTCAGCCCCACCCTAGAGGCTGTACCTGGGAGATGGGACTTCCTGCCCCATCCTGGGCAGCTCTTTGCCCCCGGGGACTTGTTTTGGCCAGTGACTGTGTGGATGGAAGTCTGGTGCCCTTGGGAGCAGAACCGTTAAAAGCCATGGTGTGGTTCAGCCCTCTGTCTTCCCTCTGCCAGGCGAGCAGCCCCTGCCACATAGGAACTGCTCCTCCAGTCTGTACCTGAGCAGGGAAAGACAGGCAGGGGAGCTACAGCACGACCTGCACAGAACCGGTAGGTTCCAGGAGTGAGAAATCCCACCCCCTCCCCCCCGACCCCGGGCTGCCTTAAGCCCTAGAGACCTAGGGGGTGTTCAGGACTGCAGCCTAACTCAGCAAAACCAGCCACTGATTGGTAATGTGGCTGCTCGTTAGTACTGATGAAATACTGAGCTGGCTGCGGAAAAGGGAAAGGTCTTGGTCCTGAGTCCATCCACAATTTTCTCTGGTCACCTAAATTCTTTGTGTTCCACACCACACCAGCGTGTGTTTCCTTTGAATGGCATTTTTCATATTAGCTGTAGGAAATTGTAAGGCATCTTGTAAATGCTTAAAGTTCAGGGTGGAAATACCAAAACTTCATCAGCTCTATCTCTGTAAGTTAATTCCTAATTGCAAAGAACCCAGGAAATCTGGAAGTTCCCTCCTCTTCCAAACTATTTGGCCGAGTGGCCTGCCACTGGTTCTGATAAGCAGGACCACAGTCTGTGCATGGGGCCCCAGAGCTTCCTGTGCTGACTCTCTGCGCCAAACATGCTGGGTCCGTCTTAATGTCTCCAGGGAGCTATGGCAATGAGAGATGATGGTGTTTACTTGCCTTTACTTTGTGGTGAGAGAAAAAAATTTTCCACTTGAGACCAGGATTTTAGAGCTCCAGTATGGGCTTCACAAGATTTCCTGTATAACATTATCAAATACCTCTGTGGAAATGGGGATTTTGTTGTGTAACCATTTCATGTCTCCTCTGTGTTGAGCCAGTGTCCTTAGTCGTTGTCAGAACACAGCTCTGAGATCGGGAGGGTGCTCTGTGGCTAGCTCACCCAACACTTTCCAGATGTCACACCCCATCTTTGCTCCAGGGGTTCTGGTAGTGAGGAACCTTCTTTTCTGGTAATCACATGGAGATTTTACCAGATCAACTTCCAAATTTTCTCTGCTGTTTTGGGCTAACACTCTGGGGCTAGTTTAAGCCAAGACAAAGGAATTTATTCAAAGATTGTTGGTTGGTAGCTTGACCTTAGAAAGGCCTGGTAGCAGGAATTAGAGAATGGGGGGAGGAAGAGTCAGCCCAAATTCTCACTCTCCAGATCTCTCTCCAAGGGTCCGTGGTCTCCACCTTTCCCTGCTCCTCAGCCCCGGTGATGGGGCTCAAGCTCCAGAGTCCACATGTTCTAGTTCCAGCCTCCAGCACAGGAGGGACCTTCCCACTTAGTCTCACATCCCACAATTACCTATTCTCACATATCTATGGAACACTTGCTATATTCCAGACCTTGCTCTTGGTGCTTGGGATATGTGAGGGGGTGAAGAAGATTTCTGTTGAGGGGAAGATGGGAGCCGGAATTATGTTCCCTGCATTTGGTCGTCAGGAGTCCAGCTCTATAGATGTCACAGAGGCCTCAGTAAGAAGAGTCATTTTCAGCCGGACAGACACCCCAGAAGGTGACACATGTATAGCTAAAGAGAAAATGCCAAATGGGAAAAATTCTACCTTTTGAGTTCCCACACATGGGCATGATCTCAGAAGATATTTGTCATTCACGTTCCAGCCATGTATTGCAAGCTTTATGCCTTCGCTTTCTTGTTAGTTCTCTTTACCCAGGGCCAGGCTGATGAGTCATGCTCTGAAGTTCATTTCACAGAAAAACAAAAAAGCAAAAACAAGCAAACAAAACAATCAGGGGCAATAAAAGAAAGGAGTTCGATGAAGTCAGCGTTGCTTGGGCGCCACTCTTAAGAATTCTTTGGAAACCAATAGATTCCTGAAACATGGTCAAATGACCACCAGAGTTCACTTCTGGAACGAATTAATAGTTTTCTCACAGCATCTCTCCAAGCCGTCTCAAAGCTACACTCTTTTTGTGACACGTTCTCTTCAGGCTTTGTTTCCAAGGAGAAGTAGAAATAGATGGCACCATGGGCCGCTGTTTGAAATCTTAACTTCTCCTTCTGGCCATGCAGTAGGTCTCCGTCGGAAGTTTATAAAGCTATGGTGCGAAGGGCTGTTTTGTAACTGAAAATATTTATTTGGTTTTGACGTTGGTAGAGTGAAAACAATCAGACCCAGGACTGGAGAGGAGCTACTCCAGCCCTACTGTGGAGACAGGGCAGCCAAGAGGCAAAGCAGAACCAGGAGTGAGAATAGAAATGAGGTATTGACCTGACACAGCCTCAGAATTTGCCAAGAAAATCCTGGAGACTCATTTCACTGGAACATATGGTGACTTCATCACATAAAGGGCAGTTCCATTTAGAGAAAGAAGAAAACGGTTGCAAGCACTAAATTAGTCCAGTGAAGAGTAAGGACTGCGAACTCCCCCCCCCATCCCCACAGACAAACATTAACCCAGCAATACCCCAATACCCTTTTGAGGCATACGAGCTTCAGAAGGTACTTCACAGAGCATAAGATGAATGATCTCTAGGAAAGGGAGGAAGAAATTCAGGCAAAGAAGATCACCCAAGCAAAGACCTGGAGACAAGAAGTGGCACAGATTGTTTGAGGAGGGCTGTGTGTTGTGTCTGGCTCACACTGTAAGGTAGGGAGTAGGAGGGATGAGGCTGCAGAGGCAGACAGTGTTGCTTTAAGAAACTTGACTTTATTCTGCAGGTCTGGGAAATCAATGAATGGCCTGATTTGGGTTTGGCTGTTGTTGGGAGTCAGTACCCCACTGAGTTTCTCACTTTTTTTTTTTTTTTTTTTTTTGCATGTACTGTGAATTAGGTACTAATTGTCCTTTTGTTTTGGATTATTCTTTGAAGGATGTTTGTTCCAAGGATCCTAGGTTCCAAAGCATCTTTGGAAGATGGAGAGTGACTCGCTGGAGAAAAGGGCAAGCAGCTTTGCTTATAGCCTGCTGTAAATAGTTAGCTTCCTGAAGTTTGGGGTTTCTCAGGTGAGGCAGAATCCCACTGTGGATGTAGCGTCTGCCTGGGTCACTCTTTGTTGCCCCTGTGGTTCTCAGAGAAGCAAGGGGAACTATGGGGTCAAGCTGCTTGCTATGCTGGAGTTATTATGTCCTTTGTCTCTGACCCAGGAATCTTGTGTATTCTGTCAACATCCATGAAATTGCTAGAATCCAAGCCAACTTGTTGGCTCACAAGTAGGATAAATTCTGGAACCTTCATGATCCTTCACAGCTGTATGTTGGTCCAATAGTCCAGAGGCTGTGGCAGTGATCCAGGTGAGAGATAAATTCCTTAACTAGGGCTGTGAAAGTAAATATGGAGAGGAGGCCCTATATTCCAGAAGTATTTAGAAAGTAAAACCACTAGGACTTCTGATGGTTTGATTGGAAGAGTTGATGAAAGAGAATGGTCATGGGTGATGTCAGCCTCTTTTTTTTTTTTTTTTAAGATTTTATTTATTTATTTGACAGAGATCACAAGTAGGCAAAGAGGCAGGTAGAGAGAGAGGGGGGAAAGCAGGCTCCCTGCTGAGCAGAGAGCTCGATGCAGGACTCAATCCCAGGACCCTGAGATCATGACCTGAGCTGAAGGCAGAGGCTTTAACCCACTGAGCCACCTAGGCACCCTGATGATGTCAGCTTTTAGCTGGGGTGTTTGAGTCACTGCTGAAGATTCTGACGAAGAGTTAGGGAAAGATTCTGGGTTCTACTCCCAAAGTAGAATGAAGAGTTCAGTTTTATACAGGTTGCCTTTGAAGTGCTCGTGAGACCTTTAAGAGGGGATGGTCAGAAGACACCTTGATGGTGTGTGTCTGAAACTCAGGGGGAAATACCAGGTCTGGACAAGATTTGGGAGGCCTCAGGATGGCCGTGGCATGGTAGCCAGCCTCTGAGTTGGCTCCTAATGATACCTGCCTCCTAGTATTTTCTCCTGTGTAGTTCTTCCTTCATGGTATCAGAAGTAGTCTGTATCATCAGTAGAACACCCCAGAAGCGACAGGGTATGACTGCCAACCTTAGGTCATAGAAGATACTGCGGTTTATGTCTTGGTTACCCTCTTGATCATTTGCAAGAGAGGAAATAGGCTGCCACATATGAGGACCGCATAGAGAGATCCATGTGAATGAGCTACTGTGGAAGCAGATCCTCCAGCCCCAGGGGAGACTTCAGAAAACGGCAGCTCTGTCTGACACCTCGCTTGTAGCCTCCGTGAGAGATCTGGAACCTGAACCACACAGTTAAGCCAGTCTCAGATTCCCAACTCTTAGAAAGCAACTATGTGAGATGATAAATGCTTGCTGTTTGAAGCTGTTAAATTTGGGGGCAATTTGTGACACTGCAATAGAAGATTAATGCAAGTGGTAACTGAAGTTGTGAGCTCGTTCAGCACTCTTCACACTCAGCAGGTGAAGAGTGCCTGGCTTCCTAGAGCAAATGATGCCAACAGGCTGAAACTCTCTCCATCTCCCCCTCCATCACTCCCACCTCCAAACATTTTAGCTCCGCACCATGCTTACCTTCCCTCCAGGCTTGAAGAAGACTCACCTTTCTGGCTTGGCAGCAAAATAAAGGCTTTTTCACTCTACTCTGTGTGTTCACTTCCCAAGGCTTCCATTACAAAGTACCACAGACTGGGGTGGCTTGAAACAACAGACATCTATTCTTTAGTAGTTCTGGAGGCTAGACGTCTACAATCAAGGTGTCAGCAGGGTCATCCTCTCTCTGAAGGATCGCGGGAAGGGAGAAGTCCCAGTCCTTCTTCTTGGCTGCAGTGTTTGCCAGCAATCCTTGATGCACCCGCCCTGTGTCCACTCTGTCTGCACCCCAGGCCCCCGCCTCTCTATCCCTGCCTCTTCTCTTCTTAGAAGGACACCAGTATTGGATGAAGGCTCACCTGACGCCAGGAGAATTTCATCTTAGTTGGTGTCTTGTTAAAGTCGACCACAACCCTGCTTCCAAATAAGGTCACATTCTGAGTTTCCGGGGGCTGAGACTGGTTCGGGCTCTTGTCACCTGCCATCAGACCAAAGCCATGCTGTCCTCATTGGTCTCCCGCCCACTCCCTTCCCCCACTCGATCCTCCCCACTGCTGACAGAATCTTCTCACAACTCATCTGGCCTTGTTGCTTTTGTGCTTCAACCCCTCACTGGCTCTTCTTTGCCTTCAGAATACAATCTAAAATGTTTCCATGGCCCTCGAGGGCTGTTGCTAGATCCTGACCCACCTCCATCCTTGGAGGCCTACCTCACATTCATCTACTAATCTCTTGTCCCTCCTACTGTTTAGCCTAATCTCCAGCCACAGGATTATACTTACTTCGGACACGCTGAGTTCTTTCATGCTGGGGGGTGGTGGTGGGGGGTTCTGCCTCCTTCTCTCCTTCTTTCAAAACTTGCATCTTGAAAATGCGCCTCTCAGATGTCCCACTACAAAATAAAACTGTCTTTGTTTGCAGATAGTATAACCCGTCTATGGGGAAAACCCCAAAGAATGGATAAAAACAGAAACAAACAAACCTTTCCAAAGCACAAACACGAGGTGAATATGTGAATCCTGTCTCTGATTCTTCCTCATTCACTATCAGGCAGTCTTAGTAATGCCTCCTCTGGCCCTTCCATAGACGTGTACAGACCTATGTTCTAGCACTTTCCACACTGTGAGGTCATGACTCGCTGACTTGTTAGCAGCCCCCCACCCCCCCACCCCGGTCTGCCAGGTCCTGCATGCAGGAGCATGTGTGGCTCGGACGCCTCTCTGTCCACATACCTAGCACCTTTCCCAGTGTGTACAAACCCTGAATTGTTGGTTCACTGTTGTTGCGCATGAACAGAGGGTGCGTTAGTCTTCCAAAAAGCCTCCTGATGAAAAATCTCATTTCACCTGCCATTTGCCAACAAAAGCTCTTTTTGCTAAAGGATAGGAGAAATGCGTATGATAGTCTCAAGAGGGTCATTTCTCGTCCGAGAAACATAATTTTACTTCATAATTCAGGAACGTCAAAATCTATGCTCGAACCAACGGTGCTAGAACAGTGCTTTTCTATCGGATATGTCTAATGATCTTAGAGACAGCCAGCAAACGATTAGAATTCAGCCCCCAAATGTTTATACGACCAACAGATGACATCACATCACATCTGGATTCTAATATCATCTCAGTCTTAATGTCAACAAAATGATTTTTGATAGGATTTCATGCTAAATAGAAAATTGGTGCCAAGTGCCATACCAGAGGAATTGCCAAATGGCCTCAAGAAGAGAAATGTGCCAGAAATCACGAGTCCGTGTTGACGTGGAAGGAGCCTGAGAGGGGACCCGGGGAGGGGTGCTGCAGTGGAATCCGTGGGAGCAGGTGGCACAAGGAGGGCAACAGTGTGAGTGCAGTGCACAGCTTCCCCCACTGACCCTACACTACCTGGGGCTCTGAAGGGGCTGACATGTCTGTTACACTCACGGGGGGCTCACCTTTGCAATCAGGGCCATACTGCTGGAGAGGACGAGCACGCTGGCACAGGGATCACCCTTGTCAGCGTCAGCTACTTTACAACTTCCCCACTCCATCTCCGTGGCAATTCCGGGCAAAAGTAGGACAAGTTTTGGGGCACCTGGGTGGCTCTGTCAGTAAGGTGTCTGACTCTTGATCTCAGTTCAGGTCTTGATCTCAGGATTGTGAGTTCAAGCCCTGTGTTGGGCTCCATACCCTACTTAAAAAAAAAAAAAAAAAAAAAAAAGTAGGACAAGTTTGGCTCCTCCTCCTTACTAAATTACTCACTTTTGTCCTTTTTACCTAGAATTGTTGGGTTTTTTTTTGTTGTTGTTGTTGTTTTTACTATCTCCTTGCAGTACTTAATAGGCATAGAGGAAAATGAGCTTATCACTCAATGAATGGATACTTTTTTAGAGCAATAGACTGAAACACATTTTTGTGAGACATAATCTTTTGCTCCACGTCACGTCCACTTGAGCTGAACTCAGTGTGCTAGGTAGTGTGTCCTATGGGGCTGTCTTATTCTCTCTAGGAACCACATTACCACTGGCACATAGCAACTGTTCACATGAATTTTTAGATGGATAAATTTTATTCACTTTTGCCTTATCTGTAACAAGCTTAAAAATTAAGACTTATTTTTGGGGCACCTGGCTCGCTCAGTCAGCAGAGCACATGACTCTTGATCTCAGGGTCGTGAGTTCAAGCCCCAAATTGGACCTAGAGCTTACTTAAAAAAAAAAAAAAAGGACTCATTTTTCATTTGCCAATTACATTATATCTGAGATACTTCCCCACACCAGTAGTTTATGAACACCCAGAGAATGGAAATTAATTTTATTTCCAAACACAAAGACAATAAGCCTGCTAAGCAAAATATGATTACTCTCTCCTCCCAAATATGAATTTTCATCCCTATTGTCTAACAGCTACGGGTTTTTCAATTCCCATTGGTTGAATGGTCTGTAGGATAATGCGTGCTTCTTGGTCTGTGTCCTTGAGAGTTAACTAAACCCTTTAAGTAGGGTTTAGACCTTGGGAGAAGGTCTAGACCTTGGGAGAAGATTTGACCCAATCTAAAAACTGATTGTAATGAAATAAACGAATTTTTGGACAGCTTATTCTCTCTTAAAACCCTAATCCACCACTTTAAAATTTAAAAGGACCTCACATCAAGAAGTCATGGGAGCTCCTTAGAACCCCATTTAGACTCTCTGTTAGCATCAATTAGGAGGGGTTATTAATGTGTCTCTACAACACTGATTTATTTAGAGAATATCATATGTTTGAGAGCTGCCTTGGCAAGGAACTCTGCTAAACATAGAGATACACGCTCCATGCCCACTGGGCTCACATAAAAGGGAAAAAATACGCAATAGGGGTTTACCTCAGTGGGGTGAGGCTTGATATTTTCCAGATGGTGACACCACAAGTGAGTTCAATAGAAATATCTTTAGAAAAAGATGCTCGAATATTAAATAAGCAATGAATATACATCAAGCCCTGATCTGGGTCTCTTGACATCTGGGCTGGGAGTGTCTCTTGTCCCCAGCTGCAGATGGGGTGGTCTCCTTCAGCAGTGGGAGGTCCCACTAGATTTCGCATTAGGAAGATTATTCTGGCAGGGTGAATCCTAGAATGGGCACATTGTCCACGAATAGATTCACGACTTTCCTTGGGGTGAGGAAGGGGGAAAGAGAAGAAAGCTGCAAAGGAGAGATTTTTCTCAGTTGCAGGGGTGAAATTGTATGCATCGAGTGTGAAAGATTGGGCATTTCCCTCTGAATCTGGAGAAGGGTCAGTAAACACAACAGTCCGAAAGCAGAAAATGGAGTTGGTCAAGATGGTCCTGGTGAAATAGCTCAGAAACAAGCGGAACAAGACTCCAGAGAGTCATTGATAAGAGATGATCCAAAGGGACCACGAGTGGGCTCTTTGGGAGACAGGAACAGGCAACGCGGCTGTGTTACATCTGGCTCTTTACAGGTCTATGTCCAGGGAAATCAAGGCAATGACCGTAGTCTCACTGTGTTACTACTGTGCCACTCCGTATGTGTGCCGGTGCACTGGCAGATGAGTTCAGGAGGCCCCAGAGGGGAGGGAGTGGGGTGGGGGAGGAGTCCTTGGCCTCCAGCACTGTTTGCCTGGTGTCTACAGGATCTCCTTTCACTCTTATTAAGAAGGCATGAGGCCTTTCTTCTGGTTTTTGGCTAGAGTATGTAGAGTGTTCAAGATAAATGAGTACTTTCGAAATACTGGGTTTTGAAGTCAGGCGCCCCAGTGGACAGTTTTAGAGTTGTGCGCATGTGCAGTGCTCTCAACTACTCCAGCCCAGTTCCCCTCGGGGGCAGTGCCAAAGAAGCTTTAAGGCTCACCCATGTGAGACAGAGCCAGAAATCTTCCAGATTCTTCATACCATCTTTGATGGATTGACATTTAAAGACCTATTGAAATGTCCTTGAAACCCTGACCTCTAGCAGTATTTCCCAAGCTGCCTTTAAGGTGAGAATTATCTGTGCTGCTCCTTACACCACCGATTGCTAGGCTCCAACCCCAATCTAGTGAAGCAGGATTTTCTGGAAAAGAGACACGGTTATCAACGCGTTTCACAAATGGTCCAGGTGACATTTATCATCTGGGTTCTCAACCCTGAGTGGCTTTTGAAAAGCGCCTGTGCTCAAATCCAGAGCTCCACTGGTGCTGCGGTTCCACTGTGGGCCCCGCAGCAATCTGGGTGGCTTCCTTGGGTGATTCTGGTCAGCAGTCCAGGGCTACTCTGGGGCACAGCCTGTGCCTTGGCTGCACTTGCAAGCTGAGGAGTCGGTTGCCCGCGTTGGACTCTGGGCCTTGCCGTGGCTTGCTACCTGTGCAGCCCCAGGCAATTCATTTCACTTCCCCAGGCTTCCGTCCGTCTCCTCAACTCTACCAGAGGAGCCACAACATGACTTCTCTCCTATGGTTATTTTGAGGATTAAGAGCTAATTGTGTAAAATATCTGGCACATGGTAAGCACTCCGTAGATTTTTAGCATTAATTATTCAGAACTGGGGACACAGTGGTGTCTGGGTGATGCAGCTGGTTGAGAGGCTGACTCTTGGTCTGGTTCACGTGGTGATCTCAGGGTTGTGAGATTGAGCCCCGCATCTGGTTCCACGCTCAGTGTGGAGTCTGCTGGAGTTTCTCCCTCCCTCTGCTCCTCCCCCTCCTCTAAAAATAAAAAAGGACATCTATTTTTTTTTTTAGATTTTATTTATTTATTTGAGAGAGAGAGAGAGAGAGAGAGAGAGAGAATGAGAGGGGAGGTCAGAGGGAGAAGCAGACTCCCCATGGAGCTGGGAGCCTGATGTGGGACTCAATCCCAGGACTCCAGGATCATGACCTGAGCTGAAGTTAGTTGCTTAACCAACTGAGCCACCCAGGCACCCTAAAAAAGGACATCTTAAAAAAATTGGGGACACAAAGATGGATAAGATTTGACCCCTGCACCCTCAGGGAGTTTGCCGTCTCTTGGGAGAAACAGACATACACCACAGGAGCAATATAAACAAAGCATGTTGAGCTCAGAAGGGATGGTGAGTTTCACTAGCTGAAGAAAGCGGTAATGGGAACATGCATGGAAGGTGACACTGGAAGAATGGGAACTATCAACTTGGCTGAGAGGTTGGCAGATAGGCAATCCCAGTAGAGAGAGCAAGACATGAGCAGAGGGCGTGCATGGTGTCTCCAGAGATGGTGTCTCCGCATGGCTAGGCTTAATGTTCAGGAGATGAGCCTACAAGGCAGGTTGGGATCAAATTACGAAGTCTCATAAAGGCTGTATTGATATTTTGTTCTTTTGTCAATGGAACCACTCACCAGAGGATTTTGGTTCAATGATGCAACAGGATCTCTGTTTTAGAATATAATCCTGACAGAAGAGAGGATGCATAACGAGGGGATATCAGTGGTAAAATGTAGTCTGAAGTGAAAACTTCATTAATTCATTCAGCGAATATCTTTGAGTGCCTACTGATGCCAAATACTGGATGTTGGTCTACAGCAGCGAACAGAATAGAGTCTTGGCTCCCACGGTTAGAAGGTGGCTACAGTGGTTCAGATGTGTGATAGGGAGTCCTGGGGGGGACAATATATTCTCTTTGGGGGGAAAGTATTCCAGACAAGACTAATACATTGGAAGAAGAGGGAAACTCTGTGGCGTAGCATGGCACCGAGGGGATGCATATGGGAGACCACAAATCAGTGGTTCCCAATCTCAGGCTCCTACTGAAAAGGAAGGTCTGCGAACTATTTCAGTTGTTTAAGAAGCTGAATATAAATACACACTAGGCCATTCGTTTTAAGAATGCAGTTGCTAACTATGCTGGCGGTGTGCAGCTGTGTAACAAACCACCCCAAAACTTAAGCAACCACCACTGACTTAACCAAACCACCATCCTGTGGAATCTAAGCTTGGCTTGGCAGGGGCATTTTTCTACTCCATATGGTCTTGACTGAGGTCATGAGGCCATGTTCAGCAGGCAGTCAGCCTGGTCTGGAGGCTCCAAGACGGCTTCACTCACATACTTAGCACCTTGATGAGAATAGCTAGAGGCTGGGCCCCGCTGGGCCCCTCTCCTTGTCCATGTTGTCTCTCTGGAGAGTAACTAGACTTCTTCCATGGCAGCTTCTAGTTCCAGAAGATCTCCAAGAGGAAACTGCTGCTTCTCTTCAAGGTTCAGCTGAGAACCTGTGTTGCATCACTGGGCTGCATTCTCTTGGTCAAAGCAGTCACAGGCCAGCCCAGATAAAGGGGGGAGAAACAAGAAGATTATCAAAGAATTTGCAGCCATCTTTAATCCAACACATCAGTTAAAACTGGTTATTTCTTTGCCTTTAAAAGCTGGGATTATACTGCCCTAAATTATAGTCTAAGTTATATACCCTAAGTTATAGAAGCATAAAATATCATCAGCAGTAGTGTCTGATTAATCCAGGTGGACAAAAATTTATCAGAACATGAGGCCCTCAGAAAACATATTTCCCACCATGGCTTACCAGCCCTTGCCTATCCCCTCACAACCTGTGCTCCTTCTCTGTCACTATGACCCAGTTACCATACTTTCCTTTAGTTCCTTGATCTCTCCAAGCTTTGTCCCACAGCAGGGGCTTTATGTATGCCTACTTTTCTATTTTTTATGGACTTTCCCATCTAAGTAGCTTCCATATCCAGTCCTACCATCTCAAGTCATTCTCTAAGGTTGCCCTATTTTTTTTTTTAAAGATTTTACTTATTTATTTGTTTGACAGAAAGAGAGAGAGAGAGATCACCAGTAGGCAGAGAGGCAGGCAGGGGTAGGGGAGCAGGTTTCCTGCTGAGCAGAGAGCCCAATGCGGGACTTGATCCCAGGATCCTGAGATCATGACCTGAGCGAAGGCAGAGGCTTAACCCACTGACCCACCCAGGCACCCTAAGATTGCCCTATTTCAGTTTCTCTTAGTGTTTGTCACAAGTACCCCCTCACACCCACCAGGATAAAATTCCACTCAGGTAAGAGCTTTACCGTTCAGCTCCTGGCTGTATCCCTAGCATCTGGCACAGTGCCTAGCCAGAGCAGGCTGTCAATAAATATTTCTTGAATAAATGAGCCTCTGTCTCAAGAGTCCCTATAAAGTTCCACCATCACCTATCAGGAAGAGCAGAGGAGAGAGCCATATTGGAATGACGCCACTCATGGCTTGGCAGAGACCATGCTGTGGGTGCCGAGCTCTGATCTTGGCAGAACATACTCACTGGCCCATAGAGCTTGCAAGTGAAAAAGACTATGCTATCAGAAATGTCAACCTGAAATTTGGGCATTTCTAAGCCATAACAGATGGCAAAGCTCCTTATATACCCATTTCCTATACCTTGCCTATCTCCCATAATCATCCCTGTGTTGTCCCGTGGACCTTTGAGTAATTTGGTGTGATGCTGAAGGAGTAGGAACTGTTTAGTAGGCTGGACTTGACATTTGGTATATGGAGTTATCTTCAGCTAGAATCAGTTGGGTTGTAAGTGAGAGAAACCTACCTAAAAAACTTAATAAACTGAACAAGCAATCTTGCAGGGATTCAGTACTAGAAAACCAAGGTCATCTGGCCATAGGAGTCTAAATCAGGAAATGAAGAACTAGGCACCTCCCTCCTTCTCTCATGCCATGGCTCTGCTCTTCCACTCCTCTGCACAGAGCAGCTTCTGCTGCTTCCTGTGGTTGACTACCTCATGACTTCTGGCCTATGAACTAACTCCAGCTCTGACTCCCTATAACCTTTGGGTCATCACCATCCATCAACAGGCTGACTCAGTCTTTGTCACCAAATGCAAATGCTCTTGGGAGGAGGATTGGCTCAGCTGGTCCATAAACTGACTCTCCATTGGGTCAGGTGTCTGTCATGGGTCCCATCATCTCAGACCAGATCCCTGAGTAAAAGAGGCAGCTGGGACTAGGCGTGCAGGCAGGGTTGCAGCAGTGGAGAGAGGGAAATGGACCAAATAAAACAAAATTCTCTTGAATGTAACTCTTGTACCACTTCACCTCTAGTTGTACTGTTAAAAAACAGCCTCAGTGATGTGAGAAGAAAGTAAAAATAGCATTACCATCATTTAAGAACAGTTCCCAAATATTGCTCAGATTCAATAAATCCAGTGAGTCTTAGTTTAAAATAGTAACTGAAATTTATGATTCCACTGCCCCTAATCCAAGCAAGTCTCATTTTAACCTTCTAAGACTTCTTTAAGACTATTTATCCTAAAATATCTTTAAACTCCCTGAATGACTCAAATGGAAACCTGCCAAGTCACATTTCATTTGCCTTAAATATCACATGAACTCTAAGTGATTTTTATGTTTGAATTTTAAAATGAAATACGTTGTGTTTTTTATATTATTATAAAATTTATATTATATTATTACCAGTTCAAAATGCATATAGATCCTGCAGTTTTGTGAAGTTAACCAAACCCCTAATGATTGAGTCTAGTAATGATTTTTTTATAAAACTGTTTCTTAAAACCACCTTCAAAAAGAAGGAAGTTGTGCATCAAGTTAGACCAGAAAGACACCACAGACACAGTTCAGGGGAGATCCAAAGCTGAAGGGTGTTATAGTTTCTGCTTCCTTAATGATACAGTCACAGGAAAAATAAAGTTATTAAGAAGGAGGACTTTGGTGTGGAAGACAACATGATAAAATGTCAGTGAACTTTGCCTGACTTGAAATTAAACCCCCAGAGTCTAGAGCAAGGTGGCTGTCTCAGCTCTCACGCACTTCCAGGAGCAGAACTGAGACAGAATGTCCAACAGCAATTGGCAGCTCACTCTCACCACTGATCAACTCCTGGAAGCTCACCATCAATCACCATTCCACCACCTTGAAACAGATCTGATGAGTAAACCAATACTCAGGGAAGGAGGCAGTAATCAAAACAGAGAATAGCAAGGCTGGTGGAAACACATTTTGAAGTTAAAGAGTGGAAACGTAAATCTCAGTGTTGATGCTTGCTGGTTGTATTTTTGGGAAGCACCTTGTATAAAGGAGATAATCAGTTAACTCAGTCATTACTACTATGAAACAGCAAACACAAATGTAGGTCCATCGGAGTCCCAGCCTTGTTGATGTTAAAACCATTTGGGTAACAGTTTGTCAGGTTGTGGTGGCTGTCTGCCTGTGCCACACTTCTTTAGTCCCAGTCTGTGTCTTAAAAGCACAGCACCCCTCCTGCCTCTGAGTCTTCTTCACTCCCACCCAGTGAGCCCCTTCCTCCAAATGCCTTCCCACCTCCTTGTCTACCATCTTGTGAGGTTCAGTCCAAGCCACATACAGGCCAAATTTTATTTTTTCACTGTTCCAAGATTCATTGTGTATGCACCACACCCAGTGCTCCATACAATACGTGCCCTCCTTAATACCCACCACCAGGCTCACCTAACCCCACACCCCCTCCTCTCCAAAACCCTCAGTTTGTTTCTCAGAGTCCACAGTCTCTCTTGGTTTGTCTCCCCCTCCGAGTTCCCCCACTTCACTTTCCTTTCCTTCTCCTAATGTCCTCCATGTTATTCCTTATGCTCCACAAGTAAGTGAAACCATATGATAATTGACTTTCTCTGCTTGACTTATTTCACTCAGCTTAATCTCCTCCAGTCCTGTCCATGTTGATATAAAAGTTGGGTATTCATCCTGTCTGATGGAGGCATAATATTCCATTGTATATACGAACCATATCTTCTTTATCCATTTGTCTGCTGAAGGGCATTTTGGCTCTTTTTACAGTTTGGCGACTGTGGCCATTGCTGCTATGAACATTGGGGTACCAATGGCCCTTCTTTTCACTACATCTGTATCTTTGGGGTAAACACCCAGTAGTGCAATTGCAGGGTCATAGGGTAGCTCTATTTTTAATTTCTTAAGGAATCTCCACACTGTTTTCCGAAGTGGCTGCACCAACTTGCATTCCCACCAACAGTGTGAGAGAGTTCCCCTTTTTCCACATCCTCTCCAACACTTGTTGTTTACTGTCTTGTTAATTTTGGCCATTCTAACTGGTGTAAGGTGGTATCTCAATGTGGTTTTGATTTGAATCTCCCTGATGGGTAATGACTATGAACACTTTTTCATGTGTCTGTTAGCCATTTGTATGTCTTCTTTGGAGAAGTGTCTGTTCATGTCTTCTGCCCATTTTTTGATGTGATTATCTGTTTTTTTAGGTGTTGAGTTTGAAGAGTTCTTTATAGATCTTGGATATCAGCTCTTTGTCTGTAGTGTCATTCTCCCATTCCGCGGGTTGCCTCTTTGTTTTGTTGACTGTTTCCTTTGCTGTGCAGAAGCTTTTGATCTTGATGAAGTCCCAAAAGTTCATTTTCACTTTTGTTTCCTTTGCCTTTGGAGACATGTCTTGAAAGAAGTTGCTGTGGCCAGTGTCGAAGAAGTTACTGCCTATGTTCTGCTCTAGGATTTTGATAGATTCCTGCCTCACGTTGAGGTCTTTAGAATCCAGCTCTCCAAAAAGAGCCCAGATTTATAGAGTTTGCTGATTTCTATGGTGTACTCTCATCCAGGCTGATTTTAAGCTACCAAAGATACAACAACTGACTAACAGAATTCTTGAATATTCTCTTTAAGTGTGGACTGTGCATAATGACCTCCTTTCAATGAGGACAGCATGGAAAGAGGGGAGAAAGAGTAACTTTACAGTGGGGGAATCTGACAAACACTGTCTGGGCAAGGTGCTCAAGATCAACACCAGCAGTGTTGGTGTTAACCAACATTGGTGATAACCAACATTGGTGATAACCCATGTTGATTGTATGTACCCTTGACATAAGGTGATGAAAATGGCACGTTAACTCTGTGGTCTTCTTCTACAAAATGCAAAACTCCACTCTAATCATGAAAAAAACCTCACATAAATCTCAGTGGAGAAAATACCTGAATCAGTATTCCTCAAAATTGTCAAGGTCATCAAAACCAAGTAAATCTCAGCAGCTGTTGTCAAGAGGCAGCCCAGTAGAAATGACCACAAAATGTAATGTGGTATCCTGGATGGGATCCTGGATTTGAAAAAAGGACATTAAGTACAAAGTAAAGAAATCTGAATAAGGTTTGGACTTCAGTTGGTTATAATGTATCAACATTGATCCATTAACTTTAACAAATATATCATATGAATGTGAGACCTCAGTAACAGAGAAAATGGATGCAGAGTATATGAGAACTCTGCATTCTCTTTGCATTTTTAAAATAAATTGACAACTGTTCTAAAATGAAAAGTTGATGAAAAAATATTCCTAAATATTTTAACAGTTGGGTCTCATAGGCTAGTATACCACTATATCCCCTGAGTTCATCTGAGCCTTGCATCTCACCGGAGAATGAGAGCCTGGGGAGCACAACACAAGCTTTCCTCAGCTGTGTGACCCCAGAGTTCCTTACAGCTGAGAGCACAGAGTACGAGCCTTAAGAACTACAGCTGTAGTGTAGACTGCAGGACACCTGGGAGTAACTAACCAAGAACATTCAACTTAACTCTCTTCTTTTTTACATCTTCCCATCTGGATTCTGACCAAGTATTGGGCGCTGTGGCACATTGGAGCTAGTGATATACCTTCTAACTAGAATGCCCAGTGAAAGCCCTGCTCTGTTGCTTCCTTGCTGTGTGGTCTTCTGAAGCAATCTCTCTGAGCCTCGGTCTCTCTGTCCAGACAAGGGGAGTGGTAATGATATCTTCATCACAGGTTTTTAGGATGACTAAATGATGAATCCATGGAAAGTGCTTAGAATAGTATTTGGTGTGTGGTACAGATTCTGGGAAAGTTGGCTCCTGTTTTTCCATTGCTGCCATCCATGCCCTTACTTGAGCTGAAAACATTTTGCCCAAGTACATAACCTGCTTTGAGCTCTTGGCTCAGCTTCAGCTCGGCTTTGCTTGAACTAATTCTTTTGTTGCTAACACTTGATTGTCCTGACTTGTTCCCTGTTCAATCACTATATAGGCTCTGGGTATTCTCTTGTAGACATCTTTGAACCTACAAACTGCCAACTTCCCTTCTATTTTGCTTTGAAATCACTATGCAGCATGAACTGGTGAGAACTGTCACACAAACATGTCTCTGTTTACACATGAACTCAAATATTTAGATTCTAAAGGAAGTGTGACTTTTCCTTGCTGCCTCTCTTTGTAGCCACCTTGGAGGAGTGGGAGGGTGAAGAAACTTACAGAAGAAAGGAATCCCAAAGAAACAACGTTGGAAGCTGAGATGATCCAGAAATTCAATATATTTAGGGCTCCCTTGTGAAAACACAAAAACAAAAATAAAAATGCCTCCCACTGCTTCAACATCTCTATTTCTCTGATGCCCCCCACCATTCTCTTTAAAAACAAATGGAAAAAGCCAAGTGTTGATGACAGTCGCTGGGGGGTTAGGGTATGTTCCAGTAAAGAAGAGGCAAGCTCTTTCACAGAAGATGAGCTCTGTCTTGACTGACAGGCCCTTAAAAACAAAAACCACAAGTTAACTCTGGTGTGTGTGTGTGTGTGTGTGTGTGTGTGTGTATACACTCACAGATAGGTGGGAGGAGGGCTCCACAAGAGTCTGGATTTGATTTGCAGGATTATAAATTATCTCAAATGTTTTGAGAAAAGTTTTGAGGATTTGGTGGGTATTTGAGAATGAAAAGTCTTATCTGAGAGACATTTAAGGATTAAGCATTGGTTATTTGGGAAACATTTAGGGCAGACTGTCCCTAGCTACTTTCATGAGTCTTCTTTGTTTCTAGGAAAGTTTGAAGTCCTTTAGAAGAGGAATTTGCTCCTGAGATTCAGGAGTGGTGATGAGTGTGGTCTTAACTGTAAAGAAATGACAAGTGAAAAAAAAAAAAATCTCAAATGCTGAGTGAAATTCTTGAACTAGATGACCATATCATCCACTCTAAAATTTGAATATTCTGTATGTTGTACACATATTTTAAAACATCATACTACCTCTTGGACTATGTGGAACAATTTTCTTCTTTAAAATTTTTTTTAATTTAATAAATGTGACTGGTATTTCATTTTAGTCTTCTTAGCTTACTAAGGGGCTATACATCTTTTTGTGTATTTCCTGTCCTGTGAATTGTTTGTTCATGTTGTTTTTCACATACATATTTTGGAGTTTCAAGGTTTTTTTCTTTTTTTTCCCCCTTAGCAATTCCTAAATCCCCCTTTTCTTATTATGGAATACTTCAGACTTAAGGAAAAGATATACTTAGAACTCCTTTATATACTTCTCAGATCCCACTTCCCACCCCTTCTTTGAGTTGAGAGTTAACCACTTACAGTTGCTGTATAGCTTTTGTTTCTACATTTTAATATTTTGAGTCTTTTGTCATCACACACACACACACACACACACACACACACACACACAGTGTTGCTACTGTAAGTTTTTATATATATATATATATATATATATATATATATTTTTTAAGATTTTATTTATTTATTTGACAGACAAAAATCACAAGTAGGCAGAGAGGCAGGCAGGGAGAGAGGAGGAAGCAGGCTCCCTGCTGAGCAGAGAGCCTGATGTGGGACTCTATCCCAGAACCCTGAGATCATGACCTGAGCTGAAGGCAGAGGCTTTAACCCACTGAGCCACCCAGGCACCCCTGTAAGTTTTTATATTTTATATGAGTGATAATATACTAAACTTAGCATTCTGCAAATGACTCCTTTTAAACTCAGTGTTATATTGCTAGATTTATCCATTTTTTGATGAACTGTGAGATACAGTTCATTCATTTTAGTGGCCAAATTGAATTCTACTATATGAATATACCACAAATTATGTTTTTCATCTGAGGAACCCTTTATATGATTATATATATTAACCCTATTTCTGGTTGGGGTGTGTGTGTGTGTGTATGTGTGTGTGCATGCAAACACACGTGCATGCACTATCAGTGAATATCTCCATGTCTCCTTATTTTAATTATTTTTATTTATGCTGAAGTGTAAACTTTTTTATAGAGTTAAATCTGTTGATTTTTCTCTCTAATTTCTTCCATTCCTTCAAAGCATGCACTGTGTTTACTCTTTCAAAAACCTAAGACATATTTATCTTTTCTTATACTTTTTCTGTGATTTTTCTTTCTTTTTCATTTAATTTTATGGTTTCACTTAAAACTAGGGGGAAAAGTTTGGTGGGAACACATACCTAAATTCCCCCAAATATAATAATCTGTTTATTAAATTTTATAGTTCTTTGGTTATTACTTTTTTATCACATATTACATTTTTTTTAACTATAAGATTTATTTTGGGACATTTTATTCTATCAAATTGATTTCTGTATTTAGTGTTACTTAGTATTTGGATCTTATTTTATTACTGTTTTAAAATATATTTTCAGAGCTGACAGCCCCATTTGCTCCTCTTTCTCAAAATAGTCTTTGATATTCTTATCCATTTATATTTCTTATAAATTCTATTAAAATTTCAGTTTGCAAAAAAATTGTGTTGGTTTTATTTCACTGGGATCAAGTTAAAACTAACCATCAATTTTGGGACAAGTGAAATTTCCTCTGTTTTACTCTTTACTCCAAGGACGTTTCTAGTTAGTTCCTTTGTCTTTTCTTAAATGGTATTAATGTTACTGAGGAAAGCTCTGTTCTGGATGTACCTTATGGACATGTCTGATACATCTTTGCATGAGTTTGGATATTGACCTAAGAATGTATCCTTCTCTTCTGTGTCCTTTAATGTTTTTATGTGAACTGTTATTAAGATGATCATATTCTTTATTAGTGACTCTTATTAACATACATTTATATCACTATATTTAATATAATTCTCTAAACTATAATGTCCTTGAATTTTTAGATAAATATATTTTGTTTTTTTTTTAAGATTTAATTTATTTATTTGACAGAGCGAGAGAGATCACAAGTAGGCAGAGAGGCAGGCAGACAAAGAGGGGGAAGCAGGCTCCCCCATAGAGCAGAGAACCTGATGTGCGGCTCGATTCCAGGACCCTGAGATCATGATCTGAGCAGAAGGCAGAGGCTTAACCCACTGAGCCACCCAGGCACCCCTATTTTATGTGTTCTTTTTGTATTCAACATATAATGTTCAATTCTGTTTCCCAAATTCTTCCATTTTCAAAATATATAGATTTTCTGTCTGTTTCTATTTATTGGGTTTGGTACCAGTATTGTGTTTGCTTCATCAAATAATCTGGGTAGCCTTGCATGCATGTGGAGGGACATCCATCAGTGTGACAATGTGGCTTCCTTCTGCCAGAGTGACTTATCTTATTGGTGAATTTGGGGTAGAGCAGGAACCTGCCTCCTGCCCTCCACTTGGGAGCCAGCCTGCCCACAGAGAACATGCTTTCTCATCTACAACTCTTGGCCACAGATTTTATGGGGCAAGTTCCATGTGGGGAGCATGTAGTAATCCACTGCTACCTGTGGAAACGATGTGGGTGATTCCAAGTCTAGGGTTTAGTTCTGAAAGATCTAAGCCACATCCTTGCTAATAAATGCTGTAATTTTTATTTCCATGTGTTTAGTTTCCTTGCCTATCTCTCAATTCTGACTTTTAGTGGGAAAGGAGTGTGTTAGATCCAGCCCATTCAAACCCCAATAGTCCAATATATGTTTAGAAGAAATTCTAAAATGAGAATAAAATGAATGAAGGAAAAATAAGATTCAAAAGATAATGGATGGTGATGGTTGCACAATTCTGTGAATATGCTAAAACCATTGAAGTGTACACTTTAAATGTGTGAATTTTATGGTATGCAAATTATATTTCAATAAAGGTGGTTTTTAAAAATATAACAGCTGGAAATTTTTCACAAGTAATGTAAGTCCCTAATTTTTCAGAAGTTACAGTACAAATCAACATGAAGGCATCCCCAAACATGTCATAATGAAAGAGAAATCCTTAAGACTTAGAAAAGATATTGGGGTGCCTGGGTGGCTCAGTTGTTGTCTTTGGCTTGGGTCCTGATCCCAGGGTCCTGGGATCAAGCCCTGCATCGGGCTCCCTGATCAGTGGGGGGCCTGCTTCTCCCTCTCTACTCCCCCTGCTTGTATTTTCTCTCTGGCTGTCTCTCTCTGTCAAATAAATAAATAAAATATTAAAAAAAAAAAAGAAAAGAAAAGATATTAAAAGCTACCAGAAAGAAAAAGGGATAATCTAAAAAAAGAATGGCAATTAGGTTAGGGACTTCTCAACAGAAGCCAGAAGACAGTAGAATAATACCTGCTAGATGCTGACAAGTAGAATTCTGTACGCAGCTAAACTATTGGGTCAAAAGTGAAGGGGAAATAAAGACCTTCTTATCCCCTCTTACCTTTCCATCTCATTCACTGTAGCACTCTGAATTCAGCAAACCCTCTGACCTAACAGGACTTCCATTCGATTCATCTGGGCACTCTTTCCCAACCTCTCATACCCTGCTTTCTTCTCTTTCCATCTTATCCACCTAAATTCCTCTATGTCTTTCTTCTTAGTCCTATGGACTTGGCAAAACCATGATCCCAGGTCAACTTTTCACCTTCTCTGATTGTACAGAAGGGAGACACAGCAAATCTGACTGGCCATTTTAAATTCAAGACCACAAACCTCAAGTGGATCCTTGACGTTCCCTGGCAGACATACTATATTTCTTATCTCTTATTGTCATATTTGACCATTTTATACCCTTTGTTCTCAAATTCTCAACACCTCTTCCCACCACTCAGTGATCATCTTGCTTTCCACTTCACTGAGAAAACTGAAGCAGTCAGGGGAGAATTTGCAGATTCCTAACACTACCTTTGCCTTCCTCACAGTGTGAGTCCATATTCTCTCTTCTTACCTGTTACTATTCATAACCCAGCCTTGTTTCTATCCAAAGTCAATCTCTCCACCTGAGAACTAGGTATTATTTCTTCTTGCTTACCTAAGGCTAGTAAAGGACATCTCACCAGCAACCACTCTCTCTCTCACTACCGGATCATTTCCATTAGCATATAAACATGTGTTTGTACCTTCTATCTTGAAAGAAACTTTCTTTTGACCCTACTTCCCCCATCAGCTCTACCTAGTTTCTCTGCTCATCTTTTGGCAAAATTCCTCAAAAGCATTTCCTACATTCATTTCAGTTCCTTTCCTTCCATTCTCTTTGAAATGCAGACTTTCATCAGGTTTTCATCTGCCCCACTCCACTGAAAATGACCTCTTCGAATCCTCCAAATTACTAATTTCAACATATTTGCATTCCATCTCTCTGCAGCATTTAAATACAGTTGATCACTCCCTCCTGCTCGATACCCTTTCTTTACTTCGCTTCTGGGATGCTTCCCTCTCTCATTTACCTCCTACATCCCTGTTCCTTCCTCAGTCTCCTTAGCTGGTTCTTCCTATTCTCCTTGACTTCTCAGTATCGGATCAACACCAGTGCTCAGCTCTTCCTCCCCTTCTCTTCTCTGTCTATACTTATTCCTTCTCTATTCTCACTTAGTCACATGGCTTTACATGCCATCAATATTCAACTGTTGATAAATGTCTATTTCCAGACCATATGCCTCCCCTGTGCCCCAGACTCACATATTCAACTGCCTAATAGACATCTCCACTTGGATATCCAGTGAAAACCTCAAACTTAACATGTCAAAAACTGAAATTCTGACCTTCTCCCACCAACTTATTCCACTCTGGTCTTCCCTATCTCAATTGTAAGCAGTGTCATCTTTTGGTAGCTCAACCCTAAAACCCTGTAGTCTGAAATTCTTTTCTCCTATGTTTCACATCAAAGTCCATCAAGAAATTCCATTGGCTGTACCTCAAAATAGATCTAACATCTGACCCCTTATCATTACTTGGACTGCTACCACGCAGCTCTGAGTTTCTGTCTGTCACTGGGACTCCTGTAATAGCCTCCTGCCTGGTCTTCCTTCATCATCCTTACCCTTCTGCAGTCCAGAAATTCTTTAAAAAGTAGGTCAGGCCATGTGTTTCCTCCATTCAAACCTCCACAGGCCTGCAAGGCAGAAGGCTTACACCACCCCTACATCCTCCCCCAGACCTCACTTTCCAACATACTATCTCCTTTCTTTCTTTCTTTATGTTTTTTTTTTTTTCCTTTTTAATTGTCTCTCCACTACAATGTGACCTCCATGAAGGCAGGGATTTTTGCCATTTTTCATCTGTTTTGTTTACTGTTAGAGTGCCTGAAACATAGAAAGCACTCAATAGAGATATATTTTTAAAGTTTTATTTTTTGTGAATAACCTCTACACTCAACATGGGGCTGAAACTCACAACCCTGAGATCAAGAATCACATGTTTTACCAATTGAGCCAGCCAGGCGCCCCCACTCAATAAATAATTGTGGATTGGAATGGAATGTGTTTAGTATAACCAGTACCAAAACTAGACAACAGAGTGAAAAGGGGAAGTATGGGTCTCAGCAGAATCAAAAATTTAAATAAAATTTTAACATTGAAGTAGATTAAGATGACAAAAACCATGTGTACCTTAGCTAGACAATATAAGCTAAGAGAAAGAAAGAAAGAAAAGACAGGAAAAGAAAAGAAAAAAGAAGAGAAAAAAACAGACAAAGCGAGTTACAGATTAGCCAGCTACTAGGGACACAGGGCCAAAGATTCTATGGCAGTGTAATCAAAAAGTCATAACTGAATTTTGCATACTACAGGGCTCATAGCTCATTAACTATGAAAGAAGCCGAAAAACAAATCAAGGGACCAGTTTATCCTCCAGGAAGCCAGCAGACCAAATGGGTGCCAACTTGGCACCAAGTTTTGTTTTAACTTGGGCAGACTCAGGGGCAGGCTTCTGCTTGGGGTCTTAGCAAAGCTAGAGTGGGAAGGAAAAGTAAACAGGAAGGGGAGGCATGGGTGGGGAGCTATTAACCTAGAGGCCTGATGCAATGCAGAATTCTAGTGAACTTTAGGCAGCAGCTGGTATGCCACGGGGTCCAATCCAGTGTGGGGTGTGGACAGAGTCAGGCAGTCAGCTCTCCCCGTGACCAGCTTATTCCCAGCAGGGCCCCAACCACTGCACAAGGTATAAGAACAGGATCCTATTCTCAGGGCTCCTGGCAGGAACCAGGCAGGGTGTCAAACCAACCAAATGGGTGGAAGGCAAGACTCCAGTCCAGGGGTTTGGGAGGGGCTGTAGGTGACCGGGATGAAGATGGCGATGGCCAAGAAGTCTAGCTGTGGAAAGTGACCAATATAGTGTGGTATATGGAAGATATTGGAGGTGGGAAGGAGAGGACGGGGACACAGTTTTACATATCTGGCACTTGTTTTTTAATATCTTATTTTTTTCAAGGGGAGATGTCTCTCTAGCTTCTATAGAACTTTTACAGTCCCTACCTAAGTTTTGCATTCCCCATTGCACCCTAGCTGGGCCCCTCAGAATACCCAACAAGCCTTTGTAATTTATAATTGGGCCCCGTTCTCTGAATAAAGAGACTTTCCACAGTGCAGAATTTACAACCACACAGTTCTCCAAACACTTGCTTTCTTCCTTTGGGCAGCCCCAGATTGCCCCCAGGGCAGGACCGTGAGATTCACGGGACATCTGAACTCTGCCCAAACACTGTTTAACCCCACGGCTACCCCTCTGACTGTGCTGACCTTTGGGGTGGGGGGAGGCAAGAAATCCACCCTTCCTTTACTCCTCGTTATCCCACCCTGTCACCTCCGTTTTCTACAAAACACATGTACGTTTGAAAGGAAAAAAAAGAAAGAAAAAAATAGTCTTTCATCTGGGATGTGTTTTCTTTACCAGAGCAAGTGTGGGGGAGGGAGCGGATGGGGAAGGGGGTACCAACGTGCCCAGCAGCAGGAGCACCTACAAAAACAATCCTCACTTGGTGAGGCACGGAGGGAAAATCTTACTAAGGAAAAGTGTCTTGCAACTCGGGGAAGGCTGGGCCACTCACCATGGGCAGTCCTGGTCGGCGTAGGAGGGCGGAGGAATGAAGGGAAAAGAGATGGAGAGGGGGAAGGGCAGGGGGAGGGGGCGGGGGCGATCCGGAGCAATTCAATGGCGCTTTGATTTAACAACTCCAAGCCCTTTGAAAACATTTTGCCAAGAAAAGCTTGCCATCAACACGTATAATCTCTTATCAGAGGCCCCTGAAAGCCCGGGCCCCGGGGTTAATTCCCCCATCGCAATGAGTTTGAATCAGCTCTAAACCCGCAGTGACATGAAAGCGCCCGAGCTTCGGGCCGCACAGAACCCACTGCGATCCGCCGACCGGGGAGGATTACGGGGCCCGTTCCGCGGCGAGCTCGCCGGCGGGACGGGCAGGCTCAAAAGAAAAAGAATAATTAGGGATAATTGCTTGTGTCCAAACACAAGCATTAAGGCCCCCTGTTCCCCTTTGGGACTTTGTGAGCCAGAATGAAAGAGACACCCCCTGTTTTGACAGCTGGACCAGCGGCCTGGATCCGTGACCGAGCGGGGAAGCGCTCCCGGCTGCTGGGAACGCGGCCGAGCCGGGCCGCGGGTGGGCAGGCGACCGCCCGGGCGGAGTCCACGCACGGGGCCCCACTGTCGCGCTCAGCCCTCCCGGAGCTCGGGCCGGCGGGGAGCGGGTTGTCTCCCCCGCAACTGCAACACCCGCGGCCTCGGAAGCCTGGTGCGCCCAGAAGGCCCGCGGAGGGCTTGCGGTGGCCGAAGCCCGCGCGCAGCGCCCCGCCGCGGGTTGGCGGGACCTGGGGCCCGAACCTGGCGCCCGCGCCGCCTGAGGCACCGAGGCAGCCGCACCGCCCGGTCGTTACTCTACTAAGTTTGCACACAGAGCTCCACGTGGTCTCTTGAGACCCACCACTGCTCACAAACGGGACTATCCCATCCCACCTCGCTCGGCGTGGGGTGGCAGGAGCCGCATTTGGAGACACCCGAGTCCCCGGGGTGGTCCTTGCCACAACCGGCTGCGCCCTTAAAACTGGGGCCCGTTTTAGGAGGCCTCCCTTTGTGGCTTGGAAGTAACAGAATGGAACGCAACGAGGGAAACGGGCTCAATGTATGCCCGTTACATCAGGGCCCACAGTCCTGAGACTACCTTGATATTGGAGTTTGGGGCCAGGGCTTTCCGGAGAGGAGACTGCATAGACCTCGGCCAACAACTTCCAGGGGCCGAACTTTCTAGAAGCTTGGCCAGTTTCTCCTGCGAAGTCCAGTAAACCACAGTACCGGAGAAGGCCAGCCCAGGCCTGGAGGGATCCTTGAAGGAGTGGGGTGGGTACTGGGGGGCAAAAGGTGGTTCCTGCCAGCACGATGCCAGCTCCTAAGGCAAGGGGAGGGGAGAGAGGGAGGTGGAGAAAGGACAGAACCTGACGCAAATATGGTCTGTCTCGACCACCAGAACACCTGGACCACCCAGGCCGAAGCTTCGAACTGCGTGGCCAACTGGCTAGAAAGTCCGGGAGCCGGCTGTGGATCTTCCAGAAAGCCTGTCTTACAGAGAACCACGAACTGGAGTCTCTCAGGGCAGCTGGCAGTCCTGCCGCAGCCAGCCGGAGTCCACACCCACACCGCCCCCAGTTGCTCCGCCTGTGCTCCCGCTTCCAAATACGGATCATATGCGGGACTGGGGGAAGAGTGGGGAAGCTGCGCTGCGGACACGCGGGCATGAGTGATTAATTAAAGGGAAACCACATCCGACAAGAAAAGAGTTTTCTGAAAGAAGCCGAGTCTGAGAGGAGCTCCTGACCCTGCAGCTGTGGCCCAGACGGATCCACCAGCTGCCAGGTCCTCCCCACGCAGCAGAGGGCACGCGCTGGGGCCTGCTGCTCTAGAGGAGAGGATCTGGCTTGTGAAAACGGTGTGCCTTAAAAAACAAAACAAAACAAAACAAAACAAAAAAACTCAAGGTTAAATGTTTTTCCGGTTAAGGCCTGTAACTGAGGGAAGTGGCTGGGGTGACCTCTGGGCTTCTCACTGGATCACTGTGGCCACCTGGGTTCTCCGCAGAGGCGTTAGACTTAGTACCCACCCCACAGGGATCAGCTAAACTCACTCCTGGTTCTGAGTCTATACAGCAGAAACCCAGTTTAGCAAGCTAAACACAGCCAGCTTTGACTCTAGACATTACTGCAATGGAGACAAAGATTTTAGATCAGTAAGTTTACTAGGCAAGCAAAACGCGTGCTTGCTCACATTTTTCTCTCTCCTTCCATCCCTACGATTTTGGGAAAATCCTGAGAGCAACGTTTCTAACAAATAGAGAAAGAATGCTATTTGCTGAATATCTATTTTCATTTTTTATTAAAATACCCTTGGCCTGTTGAGGATTAAATACAAAATACAGCTTAAAACTGTAGGTACCTTCCTAAATTTTTCTAATTATAGGTTTCTGATAATTTCCTTGGCCAGAGGACAGTTGGGAAGATTCTAAATGAAGAAAAGTGTTGCGTTCCTTTGCCATATAAGGATGAACCTCTCTCACCTGCCCTGCTGCCTCCTCCCCAGAAAGTCAGGAAATTTAAAAGCCTGAATTGCAAAGTACTGGGCCCTTTCCTTGCATTGCAATGGTGAAGTTCTCTGAATCTGCAGACTGCCATCACATCTTTTTTTTTTTTTTTTTTTTCATGCGAGGCCTCAGGTTTAGAGGCAATCAGTGCCTTATTTGTTCTAGAAGTCGGTGCGTGTAATATTCTGATGACAGCAAGGGAGACCTTCCTGCTCCTTTCTGGTGATTCCGAAATCCTCCCTCTTCTCTCTCCAGCTGCTTAATCAGGCTGCCCTAAAGAGAAGCCTTTGGGTGAGGGTATTGTTTTGGTTTTGAGATTTAATACTGCTTACACTTTATCACACTACACTGGTTCCAACAACATATAAGAGCTATGATATTTAATATTCAGTTTCAGAACCTTGGCCAAAAGATGAGATTATTATACGAAGAAACTACAATTGATGCTAGGAAAATAAGAACTTCCGTCGAATCTACACTTCCTCGGAATTGTAACACTTTTGCTTAAGCGGCGGTGTGGGCGCGTTTCCCCGGTGGGCTCAAAATACGCGAGACAATCCGAGAAAGGAGGTGTGAAAATGACGTAATACGTCTGAGTTTCCGCGCCGCGTGAGTCAGCTCGGCGTTTCGGCGTTACTCGTTGGCTACGCCTTCAGGGCGCGCCCGCAGCGCGGTGCGGGGGGCGAGCGGTTGGGCCTGGCGGGCGGCGGCGAGGCGGGTGGGCGCTTCCGGGAGCGCGGGAGAACTTTAATCCGCCCAGTTCGGAGTTGAGAATTGCTAGCGCCCCTCCCCGGGCTTGACTTCTCAAGGGAGAGCAGGGAAGGACAGTGAAGGACCCGGTGCCTAACCTTGAGTTTTATGATACATTCACTTAGGGGTTCGAAACATACTAGTTTTGCTCCTCAAGTCGCCGCCAGGGCGGCCACAGAACCCCTCCGGCCCCGGTGGAGGCCAGCTAGTGCTACGTTGCGCGGGGTCCGTGTGGACGCGCCACTTGAACAGTGGGGACAATCCGCATCATCACGAATGTCCTCCCACTTAGGGCTTTTTTGGAAAGTCTCCCTCGAAGGTCTGAGTGGGGAGACCCGTGCGTAAAGGCCTCCAGCCAGGAGCCAGGGGCTCCCCCATCCCCACCACCCCTTGTGACCCCATGAGAGCGCTGCGCGGACCAGCGCCGGGAGGTCTGTGAGGACCGCGTGGGAGGCCGCGCCCTGCAGTCTCGGTTTCCCAGCGCGGGTCAGGACCCGCTGCAGTTGTTCTTGTGCCCCACGAGTCGCGGCGAGAAGGGCGCAATGTCAAGATCGTACTTCCAGCCGAGCCAGCGAGCCAGGGCCTGCTCCCGCCTCCCGCTGGGGAGGCGCCGGGCCCAGCGGAGGGCGTGCTTCTCGGGATTCGCGCCGCATGGTCGGCCTGGGGGTTGGGAGAGAGGGCAGCAAACAACATCTTTCTCCGGATGGGAAGCCCCCTTTCGCGCCAAAGCGGGTCGGGTAAACAGGCCACGCGAACGTTCCATGGAACTGGAAGCCCGGGGACAGTGCTGGCAGCCTCCTACGCCGACCAAACAGGGTGAGTTACAGTTTTAGAGTAAATCTCAAGTCTAGCGGTTTAGCTGATGAACTCAGCTTCTACTTTTAAGAAGCAAATAAAAATTCAGATGGAAAAGGCTAAAGGAGTTCCCCTCTTTCTCCAAAGAGCTGCGCACACCCGGTCCTTCACACTGCCTGCTACAGCGATGAAACGTTTCTTTCGTGGGTTAGTTTAAAATAAATCTCAACCAAAGCTATAATTGAAAAAAAAATAGAGATTATTTTGCCACTGCCCTTCTGCACATTATATGTTTGTGGGTGGTATCTATCAGTCTGTACATAGATAGAGGCATATATATATTTGCTGGAGTGCATACTGTGGGCTTAAATTTGCATTCTAAAACTCAGCAAAAATAGTTGTGGATCCCATCACATGTGCTGTGCTTGAGCATGTTGGCCTTCCCAAAGACCAATCAAAACGCTGTTTTCTTTTATTTAGAATCTCCAAAACAGGAACAAACTGTGCTTTTAGATGAAGCTACTCTACATGTGAAAAAATGATGTGCATACTTGTATTTACAATGAGATGTTTAAAATTCATTTATTTCTCTAAGCTGACTCCAGGGTATTGGGGGTGGGGTTAGGTTTGTCTTCTTGCAGGGGCCTTTAGGCCAAGTCAGTTCTTGGCTCCTAGAGTAGTGCCTGATACTGTAAAACACTACATTTGGGCAGATTTACACAGAACAGAAGCTTTACTCTCACCCTTCAAGTTCCAGCAGAACAGCTTAAGGGGTTTTCCTGTGTTCCAGACAGCCTGACTGTTTTTCCAGGTTAAATGGTTGAGCCTTAGCCTATGGCAGCTCAACTAAAATCATGACATTATTGTGCACAGAAATGAGATGTGTTATCAGGTATATGTGTGTGTATGTGTGTGTGTGTATGTACACATTGTGGAACAAAGACATTTTTAAAGATACAGGTACAATAACCTTGATGAAACAGTGTCTACATATATCTATATATATATACATATATATATATGATGAAAACTTGGAAATGAGATTTACATGTAAGAAAGACATGTTTTATGTGTAGTCCTTCACTTGAAACTGTCTTCACACATTTTTTTCCCCCCTAAACAATATTTTTATGAAGGCAAGCAATAGGGAAAGATAGTATCAAGATTATTTTTCCAGACCCCGTCTGAGTGAAACTGATTTCTTCGCACTGAGGCAGGCATGATTTTTCTCTAACTTGAAAATAAGTGACTACTATTGACTCAGAAAACTGCTTTGCCCCCTCTGCTAATGAAAAGCATATTGTATTTCAACCAAATGAACCCCAGAATTCTTTAACTGGACTGTCAGGTATATCACCATTAATAAATAGCATGTAAGTGCTATTTTGGGAGATGGGAAGCTCCTCTGGTAGGTCCTGGGTGTGCAGAGTTAGGCTTATAACAGCATAGATACACTTCAGGACACAAACTGTGAGAGAAGATTCAAGTCAAATACATATGTACATTTTGCAAAAGCAAAAGAAATTTGCATTATCAGAGTTAGAACAGAGACTAGACTAAAAATAATGCTCCCTACTGCTACATCCATTCATAGCTGGTAAGATCATTTAGAACTTTTCTTCCATATACATTTAGTTGCATGTGTATGATGTTTGGTGCAACTATGACATGTACCTCCAAAGCACCCAAGAAACCTGAAATAGTTAAGTTACCCCCTAGATCTCTCTTCCCCTACAGGTCTTGCTTATGGAGAATAGTGGAAAGTACAGTGTTCTGAGTTAAACAAATATTTAATTTGCTCCATGTCCAAGGCAAATCAGATTTCAGGCCAACATATGGGCTCCAGCTTAGGGCTGGAGACATAGCCCCCAGTTGGGCCGGGGGTGAATGATCCATGTGGTCATTGTTGGAAGTTTTGGCTGGGCTAAAAAGATTCTGGGTCATCTACCTTCCCAAGGAATGGGGAGAGACTTAAGTTCTTCATTCTAGGACCCATCGTGGGTTAAAGTTCCCTGAAGCAGGCCCAGAATGGTTGATGCATATTTAGAATTTAGCTTCTTATTTGTCTGACTGAGTTCCTTTAGGGCAGGCACAATAATGTACTGATTTAGGGTTCCCCATTCTTAGCACCATGCCTGGGACATGGTAAATACTTGATATGGATCAGATAAATCACTTCAATTTTTCAGTTCCTGGGAGAGGAGCTCTCCTTCATCAGAGTCTTTGGATCTTTAGGGGCCTCCAGAACATCTATATACATGCTCTGCTATCATAGCTATGAGCCGCACGTGACCATGTGTGCTTGGAATGTGGCTCGTCCAATGGAGATGTAGTCTAAGTGTAAAATACATATTGGATTTTGAAGACTTAAGATGAAAAAAAAAAAGAATACAAGGTATCTCATTAACAATTGTTGTATTGATTCTATAATGCTATAAAACTTTAGGTATGTTGTGGTAATTAAAATAGAGTTGTGGTAGACTACTTTTAAGATGATTCCCAATAACCTATACATGTAATTCCCTCCCCAAGAATGTAAACTGGACTTAATAGGTCAGTGCTAACAAATGAAAAATAGCAGGAGTGATAGAATATAACTTCCAAGATGAGATTTCAAAATCTACAAAACACAGCTTCTATCTCGGGTGCTCTTTCTCCCCTATGTTAGCTTGCTCCCGGATCTCCTCTGTTTAGAGCCCTGTCACCAATAATGGACATACTGAAGATGCAAAATGGAGATGAGAGGCCCTGGAGGATGAGAAGTCACATGGAGGAGAACTGAGGCACGTCAGCCAACAGCCAGCACCAAAGGCTGGCCATGTGATTAACACTTTTTGGAAACAGACCCTCTGGCCCCAGTCAGGGTAGCCCAGCCAATAGCATGACTGCCAACCGAGGAGTAACCCTAAGCCAGAAATGATCCAGCTAAATCACCCATGCACAGCAACTATAAGATAGTAAATGTCTGTTTCAAGCTAAGTTTGGGAGTAACTTGTTACACAGTATAATCCATACACAATTAGGAAAATTAATTTCAGTTTTTACTTTTTACAGTGTGGCTCCCTGGGTGGTTTATTCGGTTGAGTGTCTGACTCTTGATTTTGGCTCAGGTCACAATCTCAGGGTTGTGAGATCAAGCCTGGTTGGGGCCTTAAGATTCTGTCTCTCAGGGTGCCTGGGTGGCTCAGTGGGTTAAAGCCACTGCCTTCAGCTCAGGTCATGATCCCAGGGTTCTGGGATTGAGCCCCACATTGGGCTTTCTGCTCTTCGGGGAGCATGCTTCCTCCTCTCTCTCTGCCTGCCTCTCTGCCTACTTGTGATCTCTGTCTGTCAAATAAATAAATTAAAAAAAAAAAAAAAGATTCTGTCTCTCCTTCTCCCTCTGCCCGCCCCGCCCCCACCACTAGTGTTCTCGTTTTCTCTCTTTCTCTCCCTCCCACTCTTTAAAAAAGCAATGTGACTACCAGAAAATTTTAAATAGCATGTGTGGCTCACATTGTATTTCTTTTGGACAACACTGGTCTCTGTGGCTCAGATGGGAGACAAGTGCTTTATGTTTAATTTAGGACTCTAGGGAGCTGGACTCTAATTTATGATCTAGAAAACCATGAACTATTTAGGTGTAAATCTTACAAAATATGTTAAAATCTATAACCCCTTAGCTAAACCAATTTGTGATATTTCCTTATTAAATGACTATGGTTTGAGAGTCAAGAGTTACTCTATTTTCAGTTTAGCCCCTACGTAGCTGGAAACTGTATCCAGAGAAACTACTTTAATGTCCCCTCCAGCTCTAATATTTTGATTCAGCAACTGCTCACTTCAGCATTTTCTTGCTACCAGGGAGCAAGGGTGATGCTGGTGATTGCAAGTTCAGCGTTTCTTGTGGTATCCAACCAACATCAGCCCTTCCACTCTTCTGAAATAGCAAAGAGTGTGGCAAGTGGATCAGTATAAGTAGATAATCTGAGACAAAGGAGCAGTCTCCAGCACACCCCCTAATTGCTCCTACAGTCCTCTGCGCCCCTCCACAGCCTTTCCTGGAATCCTTACGTCTCTGGTCATCATCACTCCTGACTTCAACAACACAGAAAACTGTGTTTTTATTTAGGAGTTTTGTAGCTAAGCTGGGAGTTGGGAAGAAATGAAAAACTTAGCTTTCTATTTATTTGTATTTGCAGAACCACAGAGAGCCAAGGTGATAATTAGAAAAACATTTTAGAAAACTGTATTTTCTATTGGATTGTATTTTTCTAATACGGTGACAAGTTCTTATAAGTCTTCAATGGCCAAACATATCAATTTCCATCTTTTGACCAGACGGCCACTCATTTGAGTCTCTTTTGCTCTGACTCTATAGATAATTATGGAATAAGAGCACGTTACAAAATGAACATCATCTTTTGTGCTTTTCTTCTACACTTAAGAAATTCTCTCCTTCTGTCTTAAAGACACTTTATTTTGACAGCATGATTGCAGATATAATTAATACATAGCACTTCGAAGGGGAATGATTTCTAGTAACATTTTGACCAAAAGTAGATGGTCTTTTAAAAGGCTATCACTGATGGTTCCAGTCACTTAAAGGTGACCCCTGGTGAACGTTGTTGAAAATATTCCAACTTTGGATTTATTGTGATTAAGTGAAGGGCAGGGACTGGCTACACAGGCCGTCATTCCATAAACACTAGTGGATAGTGGCTGCTCTGAAATTTTGTATCAAAAAGCCGAACAGGTTACTAGTGTATAAATCAGCATTACTTTGGCAGCTGACAGGTATTGTTTTATTATATTTATTTCTATGAGGTCTTTAATTTCCAAATTTTTATAACACTATTTTCATGGATTTTAGATTTTCCTTTGGAGATGAATTTTAATCATATGAGGGAATGGTAAAGTGATGTCACTGATACCGAGACAATTAAAAATCAGAGCTTTATGTTAAGTGATTATTTCAATTCTAGATTTTGGTTTTCAATTTTCTAAATCTACATAATTTTTTCCTAAAAAATTGTTAATGTTCTTCTAAGTAGACAAAAGAAGAAAATCAGCCATTTCAGATGATACCAAAGCTTTTCCAAGTTTTCAAAATAACGGGATTAGAATCGTGTGTGTGCTATTCTGTTTTCCATAGGCACCGACCCAGACATTGCTTCACAGAACTGAGCAAGTTGGCTTTCAAAACATACTGAACAGATGCTTCTGATAACTTTCTGAAACAAGTAATGAACAGCACAGTATGTTAGAGTGGGCTTATTTAAATGAAGGTCTAAGAAGTGATGGTTCTTGGTTTTTCATTTTTATTCTCATTTTAAAGCCAATTTTCTGTTCTTTAACATTTAATATTAAGCAATATCCATCCAACTCTTGGAGAGCTTGTATTTTTTCACATTTTCAGGCACAACATAAAAAAAAGTTTTTAAAATAAACCTATTACTTTACCAGAGAAATTCTATTACTTTCTTTAGGAAATGATGATTTACATTATAAGGGTTTAGAACCTGGAATTTTATATCTTCCACTCTTAGAAATCAATCAAACCATTTTCAGGCCTTTGCCTCCTCTTTAATCCTCCTCCTTCTCCACCCTTCGACCTCCTCATCCACCCACTAGACCATCTCCCATCCTTCCCAAGCCACACACAATCTCGTTATTCTTCATTCTCTCTAACTCTCTCTCTCTGAGCCAGACCCTCTACCTTCAGTGATTGTGCAACTTCAGCAGATCTGTTCCGGTTCCTGAGCCTTAGCCTAATTCAGCCTCTGGTGAATAATCCTGTCCTTCCCCCACCACCCCCAACCACATTCAGCTGCGTGATAGGATGCTCTCTTCCTCTCTACCTTGCCAGATGCTAAAGAGGACTCACAAGGAGCTTGCCAGACAGCCCCAGCTTTAGCGAAGGAAAGTGCTTACAAAGCAAGGAAAGGAAGAAGCAGTTCTTCTGAGGACTTAAATTAATGTTAAAAAGAAGGAAAAGAGTTGACAAGCAATTTTCAGGGTATGCATGATGCTTCCAGTTGTCTTTCTGAAAGCCTTGCCTGCTGGTGCCCCAATGTCCCCAAGGCACTCCCACATAATTTGCTGTCACCGGTCATGCAAATATTTTTTGAAATCGCAGTTCAAACCCAGACTCACAAACAGGTGCCTTTTAGTGCAATCAGGGTAAAATACACATGTGGCTATTATTCTCTTGCTTTGAAAAGGTGATGAAGGGCATAAGGGACTATCAGGCGAGGCCATCCCATCCTTGGGTAAATTGCCATGAGCCCCTGTGTGGATCCAGACCCTCCCTTTGTTTGAGATCCAGTATGTGATCCTGCAGATGACTGACAAGGGCAGACTTGTAACAACATTATTTCAGGAGGATAATAACCAACCATCATAAATTCCTTTTTTAATAGTTTATTGCAGGTTGTAGGCTATTAACCATGACTTTATTTTACAACACCAAAGAAAGTAGTAGTTCCTTCTTGCTGCTAGTCTCTAAAACCACTGTAAGACATTATAGTACCCTCAGAGAAAACCTGGCCTTTCATGAAATGAATCATAAATAGCTGAGTTAAGAGAACGACTGTTAAAGAGGAAAAGTGAGGAAGGAAAGAGAAAAAGAAATATCTGTCTGAGATACAAAAGAAATGTTCTGGGAGCTCCTTCCTATACAAATAAAATTGGAACCCAACTTTCATAGCCACGCTTCTAAGTCTTACTTCCCTGGGTGATAAAGGAAACTGAACAAAGAAGTCTCTAAAAGCTTTAACCATAACTATGTAGGAAAATGAAAATGAGTTAGGGAGTAGCTCATTCTGAGATTTGAACGAGGAGTGCCCGGTTCCGTTTCATTTTGTGTTCTGTTGGGGGTACACCATTTCATGGCTAATTCCTTGCAGTGAAAGAGAGACATTACAATTTTCATTAAAAATCTCATGTTTTCTCAGGATTTTTACATCTTGACTTCAAGGCACGCTGCAAGAAGTCTTCACCACTGTGAGATCTTGTAGTTTCAGAACACACAGCAGTACCTGTGCTGTCAGTGGCCATCATGAAATAGAAAATAACTTTATAGACATTGAATTAGAGGAGATAGTTTATAAGAGCATGTATATCTCCTTTTTTTTCCTTTAAAAATCTTTTGGCTTTCTTTGGAAAAATATAGAAGCCCCGAAGTATCTTTTTGAAAAACAATTCTTGTGAAACACACACAGAGTTAAAGCCGTGCAAGTCAGGTACATATGTGACTAATCATATTTTTGATATATCTCTCTGCCTAATCATTAACTTGAAATGCCATATAAGAATTTGTAATCCACAGTAAATTATTTCACAGAAATAATTTAAGAGGGCTGCTAATGTGAAACATTCTAGTTTCCACCAGCAGTTTGCTGCCAAACGTTGTGGGGAAAAAAAGGAATCCCAGATATAAGTTGACATAAATTATAGTGAATATAAATCTCTAATGATCAAGTGGCAGTTAGAGATTATTGCATTTAGAAAATAGGGAAAAAACATATTATACACCATAAAGTCTTTCCAGGGTCCATTTTACATATTAGGAAACTGGATCTTTAAAAATCCCCTCAAAGCCTTTTAATTTCTTTGTTTAATGCCCTAGACTCAGTGTTGTACTTTTCAAAATATATTGTAATAGTTGAGTTTATTGAGCATAGGAAATAGAGGGGGAAATCATATTTTAATTACCAGAGAGACTGCCTAAGCTCTATTTTTAAAATGTTAGTTAGAAAATTTTAACTTTCAAACTAAAACCTTTCACTTTTTTCAAACGTTCTTCTCATAGTATCCTTTTTGCAGAAAAAAATCAGAATAACTCCAAATGATAATTATCCAAGTAATAGTTATGAGAGGCCCCTCCCCTTTCAGATTCCTAGGTTTTCTGCAAAGCTGGAAACATTTGAGTGGAAATAATGTTCAGATTATAAAAAGCAGCAGCACATGAGTGAAATCAGGCAGAATTGGCCTGACAGGGGGTCAGAAAAAAGAAAACAGTGACATGCAGCCACTCAAATGGCAACATTATTCAGGTAGAAATCCATAATTAGCTGAATTTTTTTGAGTTTAAAGGATTACTATAAAGCACAGAAGGAAAATAGTAAGTTGGTTGAGAAAATTAATGCCCTTTCCAAACCTTCACCCTTTCCTTCAAGATGTGACTCCAAAGAAAGACAATTACGTCAAAGAAGGTTAGAGGCCTAATTCTGAACACTGCCTTTTAAGCACATTCTAGAGACCTATTAGACATCATGTAAACTGTAGACAGCAGTGTTTCTACCACCCCAATACTAAACATCTGTACACCAGCTTCTTGAGAGCAGAAATGGAGACATATGCATTTAACATATTCCAAGAGTATAGTCACAAGGGAAAATCTACCTTTCACCATATATGGCCATTGTGCAACTCTATCCAAGAACTCAATGCAGATATTTATGTAATATCTCCACGCCTTCTCCCTGCAGGTTGGCAGAGGTTTAAGGAAATTCTTTGTGGAGGCCCCTGCAAAGTCAGTCTTCTAAAATGTGAATGGTGTTGATGGAAAAAGCTGAAGTGCTTTTTTGAGCATGAATTGGACTATCACCACGTGGATATGTCAGAGAATTTCTTATCAATCTTTCTAAAAATATCAATAGATATAAAACTTATAGTTGTGATGCTATTAGACATTTCATTTGTGGCAGAGCTTTTTGCTTGCTTTGTTTGCTTTTGGTAAGGTGTGATCTTGGCCCATTTGTTTGGGGGAATATCTTACTATGCACTCAGATTCTAGTAATGGAAAAGAAGAGCCACGGGATAAGGTGAACACTGGGTGGCCCTTTGTAAGTCAATTTAAGTGACTTTGGGAAATTGTCCCACATGGCTAGCTTAACACCTTGCTGATTATTAAGGAGAGGAAATACAAATAAAGGGCAGAGCTTCAATAGTGGTATTCCAAAGGAGACAGAGTGTTAGAAAGGACACAAATTTTTTTCATAAGTGTAATTTGCTTAATTAAATCAGTATAAAATGAGCATGCTTGAGTACAGGGTATTTAATGAACATAGAGCAGGTGTGATAATGCAGTCATATAACAAACTATGATATTTTACCACAGAACTTTATTATTTATTTTTAAAAGATTTTATTTATGTATTTATTAAAGATTTTATTTATTTATTTGACAGAGAGATCACAAGTAGGCAGAGAGGCAGCAGAGAGAGAGGGGGAAGCAGGCTCCCTGCTGAGCAGAGACCCGATCCCCCAAGTGGGGCTCAGTCCTAGGACCTTGAGACCATGACCTGAGCCAAAGGCAGAGGCTTAACCCACTGAGTCACCCAGGTGCCCCAAGATTTTATTTATTTATTTGACACACACACAGAGAAAGAACACAAACAGGCAAAAAGGCAGGCAGAGGGAGAGAAAGAAGCAGACTCCCCTCTGAGCAGGGAGCCCCTTGTGGAGCTCAATCCCAGGACCCTGAGATCATGACCTGAGCCAAAGGCAGATGCTTAACCGACCAGGCCACCCATGCACCCCTAGTACAGAACTTTAATGGTATATCAGAAAGGCATGTCAGAAAGACTGGATTCTAATTCTACTTTGCTCTTTACTGGCTTTCTGACTGTGGCTAAGTTCCTCATCAGAAAGAAATGGAGATGATTATACGGTACATCCTTACCTCACAGTTCCTATGAACATCAAATAAGAGGACAAATACAAAATTGCTTTGAAAACTGTTAAACACTCAGAAGCACAAGATACTATTATTACCATATTCTCCACCACCCTGCAATAATAGAATGCCATTTTCATGTGACTGCTAATGGAGGACTCCCACTGTGTTTTCTTTTGAAAAATCAAAAGAAGGCCATTGCCTCCACTGCTGCTCCCTGGAAGGGGCCCTCTGAGCGTGGAGGAAGGGCCCTGCTGGCTCAGTGAGCATCACCCACTGCTCTGGATGGACACTCTGTGTTCCAGGGTGCTCTCCAGGAGGAGGGGCAGCATACTTGTGCCCACAGAGAGAGCATGGCTCTGCAAATCGTCTTCTACCTGCCTGTCTCCCACATAGGTTAATATCAAAAATCCTCTCAAACTTCCAGCATCAGAATATATGTTCTGATGATAGAGAAGTTTCAAAATGCCATTGCTGCCTGGCCTAATCCCTCTTTATCCAACAGTAGTGCATTTACTGCTTCTCTACTCTGCTCACCCTTCCTGCAAAATATATATAAAATGTGTTCAGTAAATTGTTTCCTAGTAGTGATTTTAACCACAGGGTTCTAGGGGCGGGGTGGGGGAAGGCCTTAAAAATGTTAATTATCTGGAGCATAGAGCTTAACATTCTGGACTCCAAAATGGTATTTAAGCCTATTTAGATTTTCTCCAAATTCTTTAAGGCTAATGCAACTTCTGAATGTATCTAATAATCTCTAATTATTTGTGGAAATGGTAGATGTGAGAAGACCAGATTAAATCCACAGATAATCCCAAAATCTCATTTTAGCCAACAGTGTGGCTCTTTTCCCACCAAGCCCAGCACTCGAAGGACCATTAAGAAGAGCTGAGTGGAGTTTCAAGCTCCCTATTCTCCTGACCACCCTCTGATGGAGATGTTAATGAATCAGCCAAACTGCTGGAAAAGAAGCCAGGAGAAAGGAAACTGAAAAATCAGGAGCCTGGGCCATGGCCAAGGTAGAAAAGCAGATGCTGAGGAGCTGGAAGGCCCTGGAGTCCTAGCATAAAGGAGCAACCCACAGAGTCACACCCTGGGAGCACTGGGCTGCAGTTTCCAGGAGTAAGGGCCATGCTATTTGGTGGTGCTGCCACACTCGGACTGTGCTGTCTGCCCGGTGTGACCAGCTGTGTGTTCATCCAGGGTGAACAAGACAAAGCTATAATCAGAAGCCTGGTTTCCTGGCTCATAGTAAGAAGGACCAGGCAGTGGACTGATCCAAGTGCTCTCTCCTCACTTGAACAAAATTTGCTAACAGGATGAAGAAAGGAAGAGGAAACAAAGACTGTTTTTAGGACCATTTTGTAAATCCCACTGGCTTGCCTTTTACTGGTTTTCCCTCTTGGTGCTTTCTGGTTTTTCTAATACAGTGGCTTATTAAGGTCATAACAGCAATGTCTCACTATCTTTTTGAACCCAGGTGTAGTTTGTTTTTTAAGATTTTATTTATTTATTAGAGAGAGAGAGAAAAAGAGAGAGCAGTAGGAGGCGGAGGGGCAGAGGGAGATGGGTAGGGACAAGCTGACTACTCCCGGTGAGTGCAGAGCCTGAGAAGGGGCTCCATCCCAGGACACTGTAATCTTGACTTCAGCCAAGTCAGCCACTTAACTGCTTAACCCGAATGAACCACCCAGGCACTCCCTAGGTGTAATTTTAATGAACATAAAAGTTGTACATGGTCTATATAAGGGTTATCTAAAATTTCAAAATAAATATCAGTGAAACAAATCAGTGCAAGTCATTTTAGAATAATTTTTTTTTCTAGCAGATGAAACATTTTATGAAGCAGTTTAATGTCTACTAGGTAAAACACACACACACACACACACACACACACACACACACACGCAGTTTGATTTTTGATAGCCTCATCTCCTCCCCCCTTTTCCTGGGCCATTTCCGTTTGTGTTGGGCTCTCTCGCCATAACTTTTGGAGAGTTTTGGTTCAGATGTGTCAGGAATTAAATTTGGAAGCAGGAAGAGGAGAAGTGGAGACGATTTGATGAAGGGAAGAGAGCCCGTTTACTGTAAAGTTTTGGGGTGGGATGATGGAGATCTGTGGAAGTCTGTACTAAGAGATAAAAGACCAGCGTGGAGGAGCTACGGTTGGCGAAAACAGAACAAGGAGGGGTGACCAGTCAATTAGATGTAAAAAGCTGGTTCCTGAATTTCAACTCTCTGAACCACAGAGCTCAGGATTAGCATAACTGACTTATGTTCAGAATTATGTCCCTTCGGCCCACGCCACCTCCGGGACTCGATATCTTCAACCCGAGAGTAATGCCCAGACACCAGAGGCTGGGAGGGCGGATGTGGACCTTGGCAAAGAAGGGACGCCGGGACCTTCCCCGCGGAGGCTGCCGTGATTGCCCCTGGCTCTCCTCGGCTGCGGGGCCCCTCGTCCCGCACAGTTCTCCCGCTCCCAAGCGTCCCTCGCGCCGGCCGGGCAGCGGCGGGAAGGAGCGGCGCATCCAGAGCCGCCGCGGGGTATAGCCGGGTGTGTAGGCGCCTGGCTGCGGGGGGGGCTCGGGCCGAGCTCACCCCGAGGGGCGGTTTCCGAGCTCCTCGCTCGCCAGGGTCCCGGCCGCCCGCGCCCCCGCCCCCCCCCCGCCGCCCCCCCCCCCCCCCCCCCCCCCCGGGCCCCCCCCCCCCCCCCCCCCCCCCCCCCCCTCCCCCCCCCCCCCCCCCCCGCCTCCCCTCATCCTCACCCATGCGCTGCTAGCTCCTTGGCCACTGTCCTTAGTCCTTCTTTCCTGCCCCCCTGCGGCCATCGGGGGGAAAGCAGCGCGACCTCTCGGTTGTGGCTGCCAGGGCCTCCAGCGCTGCCACTTCCACAGTGGGTACCTGGGTCCTGCGTGGATGTGCTGCGCTTGGGTGGGAGGGAAGGGCTGCACTTCGAGGGGGGACAGGGGTGATGCCGCGCATGGGGCATGGGGCGATGTCCCATGCCGCGCCTGTAGGGAGGATGGCAGGGACACCCTTTCACAAGGCCAGGGCTGGCTGCTTCCTTACAATGACTTGATGAGCCGCTGAAGGGTGGGGACAGTCTGCAGTGTGGACGGAGAAGGAGGAGTGTGAGGGTTTCTCGGCCTGGGGTTTAAGGCCACACTAGTAACTTGTAGCCACCACCTTTGCAGATCAGGGCTTAGGTGTTTACTGCATTTGAAGTCCCCCTTTGGCTGTCTGCTGGCCTAGAGGGAGTCACAAATGAGGTCCACATTCAGGTAATTGGTGGGTGCCCCCGCCTTTCACTTAGCCAGTGCAGCCAGTGAGGTGATGGCTGCCAGAAAAAGTTTCCTATCCAACATTTCTCTCACGAAGACAAATAATAATAATGATGATGATGATGATGATGATGATGTGTCTAAACATGGTGAACTTCCTGTGGGGGCTTCCCTTACCCACCCTGGTTCCTCACTTAGGAATAAGACTCGAGTAATAAAGATTAGTTGGAGACCTATTGTCCTTTGTACATCCCAGATTTCTGCTGGTTCAGTGTCCTGTGTCAGGTGAAATTATTCATGAGGCTCTGAACAGAGTTGATACGTCTTACTCCTTCCTCCTAGAAATTCCAAGTGGATTTAAATCACTCCCTGGTTGCTGCAGAGGGTCTGTGTTTTATGGGAGTTCTCTACTGAGCTTTGAAGTATTTGCTTACCAAGTCTGTTTCTCAGCTTCCAGCTCCTGAATGAATTACCCAGCCCTTCTCTCTGCTGCCACTCCCCCTACCCCCTCAAGTGTGAACTGTGGAGATGTTCTCTAGACAATAGCTTGGAATGTGAGCTCCGGGACCAATCAGTCAGTTGCCAGTCCTGGGACACCCATTTGCTACATGCTTGACTGAGAGATTTCAAATGTCTAGTGGAACATGCAGGGAATGGGGGCCATTGGACCTTATTCTGTGCACAGATTTATCCCTTTCTCACAGGATCACTTAACTACTTTCACCATTTAGTATCTCAAGCCTGTCGCCTTGTCAGGAAAATGGCCGTTAGCATACGCATACTTTACTCATACTCATACTTTAGAGAGCGCATTAAAAGCCTCATGTTGAAAACATCTTGGAGCTTCTGTGAGGATTGCCACTTGCCAGAGGTTAATGTTAATTGATGTCAGGCAGGTCTGTTGCAAAGACTGTAGACTTTTATTTATTTTTTGTTTGTATAAGGGCTAAAGAGGGTAAAGAGAAAATGGGCAGCTAAGGCCCTTAGGGGAGCCAGGCGGCATTTTGCATGACCTGCCAAGCTACTTTAAAAAGCACTGTCATCCAGCCTTCTGGGGGATTAGGATGGGACATGGCTAGGTTGTGTGTTTCAGGGCCTGCGCTTATTGTCCCTATGCTTAACGTGCCACTAACATCACAATTTCTCTCATTCACACAATGTGTTCAAGAGGTAATTAAAGACTTCCCAGGAGGTTCACGAGCAGAGAAGCCCCTGCTGGAGTGGAGATTGGTCACATTCTTATGATTCACCTCACCAGGGGCCTCAGCTGCATAAGGATTCCTTGATTCTCCAGCTGGGCTTTCCCAGGAAAGGGCAAGGACTTTGTGACCCTCTTCTTATTTAGAGTTTTACCAGAACAACATCATCAACAGCAACAAAATGTAAAACAAACAAGAAATCAAAATATACGAAAGCATAGACATCTGGCAAGTTTACAAAGCGCAGATTTCTTACCCTAAAATAATTAAAGCCTGTCAGACTTGGCTGATGCTGCCTCTGGCTGGGCTCATAGCTCCGGATTCTTTGTCACCCACATCACTGCTGATTCATTAGAGGTAGGAGTTCCTGCCACTCTGCTCCCTGGTCTTCTTCAGGGACCCCAGCTTGGCTGGACTCCCACTTTTGAGCATTTCCCAGTTCAGAGTTGAGGTTCCTCCCTGCACCTCTTGGCAGTCCCAGGATTTTCCAGAGCGGCATGCAGGGAAGTTTGGGCCCTCACCTGTCACTCTCTACTTTCAGGCAGCCGGCCCAGGCGGCAGGCCCGAGACCCACCCATCCAGAAGCCCGCCTACTTTGTATTCACCCCTCCCCTCCCCACCTCTCCCGAGCCAGCCAGCAACGCTGAAAACCACCTGTTTTGTGTTTTGAAAGCCTCGAAACACCCCATCCTCCACCCTTACAGACCTCCCACTGCGTTCCAGTTTCCTGTCCAAACTCCAGATTTAAGTTCTCAACTCAACTGAAGAACATAAGAGCTTGCTGCATATTCAGGCCTTTCCTTCCTGGAGCAGAAATACAAAAAAACACACAGGAGGAGTTGCCAAAGTTTCCTCTCTCAGGGGAAGAGTGGTCTTGTAAAGTTCAAGTCCTGGCAGCCAGTTACAGGTCCTCAGACTTGTCAAGGTCATCTCTGCAGGCTACCATGTCACTGATTAGTCCCCTCAAATGTGCTAGAAACCATTTTACAAGCAAAAACTCTGCCTGTGCTATGGCATGTACTATGAAATCACAACCATCAATAAACAGATGCACATAGACACCCAGTGGAAATGATGGAAGCTCCTGACTGGCAGTTTTTGAATGTTCTGGTGATGCTAATTTGTTCAGTGATGTTTTCAGCTTTCTGCCAGCATTTGCTACCAGCTAAGTGGGAGCAGGTGTCAAAGACTGGAGGAAAACTTTTTTTTTTTTAAAGATTTTATTTATTTGACAGAGAGGGATCACAAATAGGCAGAGAGAGAGAGAGAGAGAGAGAGAGAGAGAGAGGGAGGAGGAAGCAGGCTCCCCACCCAGCAGAGAGCCCGATGAGGGACTTGATCCCAGGACCCTGAGATCATGACCCGAGCTGAAGGCAGAGGCTTAACCCACTGAGCCACCCAGGCAGCCCTGGAGGAAAACTTTTGGAAGGTAAAAAGCTAAAAAGTGACAAAGCTGTCCCCATGTAGTAGGCGAATGGTGGCCATCCAAAAGTTATTTCTTCTTCCCCAGAACCTGTGAATGTGTTGCCTTGCATAGCAAAAGGGACTTTGCAGATGAGATTAAGTTAATGACCTTGAGATGGGGAGATGGCCCTCCGTGGACCCAGTGAGATCACAAGTTTCTTTATAAGTAGAAGGGGGAGGTAGGAATGTCAGAGTCAGAGAAGTATTTAAGATACTGAACTGCTGGCTTTGAAGATGGAGAAAGAGGCCAAAAGAATGCTGAAAGCCCCTAGAAGATGGAAAAGGCAGCCTCCAGAGCCTCCGGAAGAAATGCAACTCACCCACATGTTGATTTTAGTCCAATGAACCCCGTTTCAGACTTCTGACTTCCAGAACCCTAAGACAATAAATTTGCATTATTTTAAGTCACTAAGTTCATGGTCATTTGTTACAATGACAACAGGAAATCAGTAGTCTCCGTTAACTAATTGTTTATGTGACTTGTGAATAGAATCCTCTCTTCTGGATTTGATGGGAACACTCTGGTGCAAGACAAAGAAAAAGACAGCATCTCCATTCATTTGTTTCAAGAGCTGTCATCCGTCATTAACTTATCACCAACCCTAAGCCAGGTCAGGTGCTTAGTCACTGATATACTAGCAAGAACTTTTTGTGCACTTGGTATTGTTATGCACTTGGTGAAACTGAGGCTTGGTGTAGTTCCCACACCAGTGCCTCCTGGTGGAGAGAAAGGATGCACCTTCTACTTCAGCGAATTCCAAAGTCCTTGTTATCTCCTCCAACCCTTTTTCTGCCCCTCTGAGTCACTGTTCTTCATCCCCAGGCTATTCTGTCTACAGGAACGCTCACTCTCACACTGTCAGAGAGCCTTCTTTTTCTGCCATTGAAGGTGGCAAGCCGCCATCAATACTGCTGCTTGGAAAGCTCATTTTAGTTGCCAGTATGGTTTGGGTTGAACCTCCAGCCAGTGGCATAATCAGACATTCTTTATGTGCAAACTGGACTTGGCTCTATCAGTTTACGGGATAACGTCCATTTTCAAAGTCCCAGAGTGGGGAGATTGAGTAGATTGAGTAGTCCTCTTTCCTGACATGACTTTGGCGGTGCCACCAGCTTTATAAGCCCCACACATACTCACAAGGGGTGAAGAGGGCACCAGCGAGTGACCTGGCTGATGGACACTTGGCTTGGGTTCAGTGACTCTCAGTCCTGACTGCATTCAAATCACCTTAGAAACTAGAGAAACCTGTCAATGCCAGGTACTGCCCCAGGCAATTAAACCATACTGTGTATGGTGGGGCCTGGGCATCAAGGTACAGGTCCGCTCTAACATGCAGTCAGGACCACTGAAGGATCCCTACCCAGTCGGGTTATATCCCTTGCCAGAGCCTGCTGTCACTATGAGGATTTCTCTGGGTGCGTCTGCTCTGCCAAGCCGGTAACCATGGTTGGTGTCCAAGCCCAAGGGCGCCTGTCAGGAGAGCAGATAGACCCTCATTCGTAGCACACTGTTTGGCTGTGAAAGCATATTAGGTCTCTGCCTGGGCAGATGCCTTTTAGGGTGACCAGATATCTCCATTTGCCCAGGACTTTAGGGGAGATGGGGTGTTCCCAGACATGAGACTTTAAGTCCTAAAAACAGGCAAGTCTCAGGGATTTTGAAAGCGAACTGGAAGTCTGAAGTCCACAGGAGCAAACTCTCATGGTTGGGCGGTATGTTCTAGCATCAGAGGAAGGGTGTGTCTATGTGTGAGTGTGTGCCAAAGTGTGTGTGCACACGTGCGCGTGTGTGGAAGTCTATGTGAATGTCACATGAGTGTGTGTGAGGAATTTGCCCATTAGTGTAGGAGTGCAAGTATATGAGAACATGTGTGTGCATGTAGATGGAAGTGTGACTGAGTGTGTATGGACATGTGTTTGAGTGAGAGTGTAGGCATTCTGGGGGACAGGGGGCCTCACCAAACTGCAGTTGCCCACTATAGTGGCTTCTAAAACATCTGAGCATGGGCCAAGGCAGCTGGCCCTGAGTCCTGCCAGAGAGCAGCTCAGAAAAAAATTTGCCCTGAGTGGTTCAGTGAGCTCAGGGGTAGAAATTGTACATTTATTTTGCTCTATGACAGTATAATTAGCTTTTCCTCTTGTGAGGAATGAAAGGGCAGTGTGCTTTCTGACAGCTGTGGGAGCTGCCTTCCTGCCTGGATAAATCTAGTATCCCCCGATATTGCTACACCTGTTTAAACAAGGAACAAAATAGATATTTATTTGAAGTTCAAGAGGCCATGTGAGCCATGGCCTAAATATAGGCCTGGATATAATTATAAAGATACTTAATTCTTTGTTCTGAAAGACTTTTGCAGCCTGCTGTTCTCATGGAGGCTCTGGCCATTTCCTTGAACACGTCCTTCTCAGAACAAGTAAAGGCAGGGGTGAGGAAGCCCAGTGGAAGGTAGGGTGCCAGGCTTGGGGAGCAAGGGAGAAATGATTGCCAGACCCTGTTGACCATCAGAACTATCAGGGAAGAGGCTGGGTAGAGATGTCGATCTCTGTGTTCTCTCCTAGACATTCTTTCCTTGGGCTTGGAATGGACGGCAGGAATTTGTATGTTTAAAGCTCCCCACGTGATTCTGATGATTACCCAAGTTTGGGAACCTCTGACCTAAGGCACTGGGGTGGGGGACTCTTTCCTGTGAGGATTTTCTGGGACAAGGTCAGGAGTACTAATAATTGCCATTTCCTGGACATCCTTCACATGCAGGCATGCATCTTCATTCCCATTTTGCAGATGAGGCAACTGAGTTCTTTCCTTCATTTCTGTGCTGTACACCAGAGCCCTTCAGGGCAGGAGTTCATTCTGTGCTTTAGGTCATAGGCACTTTGAGACTTTGATGAAAGCTATAATTCTCTTCACAAAGCAAAACTGCGCATGCACAGAAGATTTTGCCCAGTTTTGGAGGGTTCCGGGGAACCTCCTGTGCTCTTAACCTCTGGTTAAGAATGTCCATCCTATGCAAGCACTCTGGAAAACAGTGTGGAGTTTCCTCAAAAAACTGAAAATAGAGCTACCCTATGACCCAGCGATTGCACTACTGGGTATATATCCTAAAGATACAAACGTGGCGCTCCGATGGGGCACGTGCACCCGAATGTTTATAGCAGCAATGTCCACAATAGCCAAACTATGGAAAGAACCTAGATGTCCATCAACAGATGAATGGATAAAGAAGAAGTGGTATATATATACAATGGAATACTATGTAGCCATCAAAAGAAATGAAATCTTGCCATTTGCGACGACGTGGATGGAACTAGAGGGTATTATGCTTAGCGAAATAAGTCAATCGGAGAAAGACAACTATCATATGATCTCCCTGATATGAAGAAGTGGAGATGCAATGTGGGGGGCTTGGGGGGTAGGAAAGAAAAAATGAAAGAAGATGGGATCGGGAAGGAGACAAACTATAAAAGACTCAATCTCAAAAAACAGACTGAGGGTTGCTGGGGGAAGGGGGATAGGAGAGGGTGGTGGGGATATGGACATTGGGGAGGGTATGTGCTATGATGAGTGCTGTGAAATGTGTAAACCTGGCGATTCACAGACCTGTACCCCTGGGGACGAAAATACATTATATGTTTATTAAAAAACAAACAAACAAACAACAACAACAAAAAAGAATGTCCATCCTAAAGGACATCCCCTAAGGGGAGTCCACAGACAGGCACAATGAGCTTGATCCTCAGCAGGCTGAGTGAAGGCTTATGGGGCACTGTGGGACTTACAGTATTTCAGGGCACCTGGAGGGAAGCCATGGACCCAAGAACTGAGCATGAAACACAGGCTCTGCTTCCAGTATAGTTGGAAAGACATGACTGTGTAGAGGTTCAAGGTAATGTATTCCAAACCCACTCAAGGGGTGCCCCTGAGCGCAGGGAGGTGAGACTGTGCACTGTGGCAAGGCTAAAAGGTGAGGAGGTGAGACTTTGGGGGAACCTGGCGTGAGCTTGCAGGAAGAAGCAGGAAGAAGTCTTAGCAGGGGGAGCTTAGTGATGCTTTTGGGGAGGAGGGGAGAAAGCCATACCAAGGCAGAAACAAAGAAAAACAAGCCATTAAAACAAAACAAAACAAAACAAAAAAATGATCTGTGTGCTAAAAAATGACTCTCTTCCCTGCCATCCCCCCCCAAAAAAAAGGGAGGAAGAAAGAGGAGGATAAGAGAAAAAGAGAAAGGTTCAACAGAGTGATAGCATTTGTGAACATTTAAAAATATGTTACACTGAACAATTAAATTACTTTAACACAAAATATAATGCTAGATAATTATGCCTTACAATTACAGAAAAATATAATTACAGAATAATTACATCATTTACCTAAAACACATTATATGGTTCCCCACAGATAACGTGGCCCAGTAACAGGAGACCTACGGTAGTCACATGGGAACCTGTGTTAGTTTGTCTCTGACTCTATGCATAGTCTCGTTTGAAGATTATGGTCAGAAGTCTAAATCTGAAGCTCTTTGTGAAAATGAAGTTTGAGCCAAAGGCACTCCTGCCGGGTAACAGACAATGACACAGTGTGCCTGAGGGTCTGTGCAGGGTAGAGTTGGGGAAATGGGTATGTCTGGATCCATTGGAGAAGGCTCTGAGGCCCCACTGTGTTTCCTCCTTTTCCCTGTAGGGGGAGCTGCTGCAATTTTGAGGGAAGGTGGAGTCCCAGTAGGGCCGAGGGAGAGGACTCCGGGTATGGGAGAAGCTGGAGCCTGGGAGACGAGCCAGGCAGCAAGTGCAAAGAGGCAGATGCAGGGAGGAGAGCCTGGACAAGGGCTGGGGAAGGGCAGATTCCAAGAAAGCAGGATCACCTTCCCCCTGGGGCCTGGGGAAGAGAGAGGAGGTAGAGAGGAGCTCTGGTTTTGCCAGAGGGAGACTGGAAAATGATGGCTCCACAGACAGAACCGGAATTCACAGGACCTGAAATGTGAACACAAGTTCTGGTGGGAGGCAGGGAGGCTCACCCCCCAGGTTATCTCATTGGTGCCTCCCCCCAGTAAGAGTATCCTGGTACTTCCTTAAAACACAAATGTTGCAGGCAAGGTCCCCTGCTGGCCTGGCACTGTGTTCCTGAAGGGTGTCCAGATTCTGAGGAGCACTGCTTTTCCAGCTAGGGAGGTCCCTCTGTCCTCTGTGCCCAGAGCATGACACCATAAGGTGAGATTTGGGTTCTTTAAATAGACAAGGCCTTTCAGCAACTGCAGGCCAAGATGCCTTGCAGATATTTGCAGAACATTGTAATGACAATTAAACATATAAAAATGAACAGTAAAAAACAAACCAAGAGTGAATCTGTAGTTACGTGGAGGCAAAAATAGATGTGCAGGCCCAGAGGGGCTTCTACTCTTTGGTAGTAGCAGGGATTAACAGTGAAATATGCTTAAGAGAAAGGAGAAGTGTGGGGTCAGCTACCTATTTCCCACAGTGGTTCAGTTCTGTACAGGGAACTATGAGTTTCAGAAATGCACATTGCTACTGTCTGGGATAGTGAAATGATTTCTTAGACAAAGTAGTTTGCCGCTTCTGAATGCAATTTCTTTGCATAACAATGAGCTTACTGAACCCACCCAGAAATCATTACAAGATTTTTTTTTAGCCCATTTTTAAAAATGATTGGAAACATGTGAAGAATCTGATTTCCCGTGTTTAAACAAAGCTACATATGACCCCTTTTACAGAATAATTGCAACATAAAGATACATTTAGCTCTATTCTCATTTGAAAGAACTCCTTGCAGGGACGTGTGACTAGTTCTAGACACTAAAATGTGAAATGTCTCCCCTCACCAGATACTGAATCTGATCCCATGATCTTGGACTTCCTGGCTTTCAGGCTGTAAGAAATAAATGTTTGTTGCTGGTAACCCACCAAGTTTAGGGTAATTTTGTTATAGCAGCCAAAACGGACTCAGACAATGGATGTTTGTGTCGTTTCTAGTTTCCAGGGCTGTGGCTGACACCCTTTCAGTATCTCTTTGTGCTCATGCATGAGAGATTCTTCAGAGTACATAACAAGAAGTGGAATTACTGGGTCACAGAGAATATCGATTTTCAGAACTGCTTGGTATTGCCAAATGATTCTTAAAGAGGCTGCACAAGGTTATACTGAAGGCAGCTATTTTTAGAGCTTACATTTTACGCCCATATCTTTGCCCTGGGTCCTCACGTAGACAATGTCATGCATTCACCTTTAGAAATCTTCTAAACTAACCACTCTTATCCTACATAGTTGTGTATTATGACACTTTAAAGATTTTTTTAAAAGACATATTCATTGCAGAAAATTAAGACGGTTCATAAAAGTGTCAACAACAAGGTAATAATCACCTGATATCCTAGCACTCATAGAAAACCACTATTGCCATTTTGATGAATATCTTTCCAAACATTTCTGGTGCAAATGGATATGTGTGCAAAGTTACATAAATGGAATCCGGCAGGCTAGTTTATTCCCTGCCTTTTCATTCAACAGTCAGTTATGAACACCTTGAGATAGTTGTCCAAATCTGCAAAACTCCTTGATTTCTTCTGGCTTGGAGTGGCTTTAAGTTAGAAGATGAGGGGAGGGGAAGAGAGGAGAGAGGGCTAATAGTGGCAAAGGGCTTGGTACATGTTCCTTCTGATTTCCTCATCCCAACCATCCCGGGAGGCAGGTGCTACCACCCAGCCTACAGATGGGGGAATTAAGGTCATAGCAACAGAAGCAACAGACTCAGAATTCAGTAAGTTCTCCCCCCTCATCGCACTGCATCTACTCCACCTGCTCACCCCTCCTCCTCTCCCACGGGGCTTCCTCAGTCCCTTACAGATGCAAAGGGTGAAAGGCACTGGAAGACCCGGAAGTTGGGAGGCCCACGTCTCACCAAAACCTTGGTGAAGCCCACAGGGGTGAGAATACAAAAAGCTTCCCTCACTGAGGTAAACATCTGCTTTCCCTCTTCTCACCTCAGACAAGACGGCAGCAGTATATTCCTGAAGGCCCTCTGAGGGGCATTAATCTGGAAACATCTCAGAGGAGAGGGCAAAGGGCCATGCCTTGACTGGGTGGAAGCTGCCAGATCCTGAGAAAGGGTTCGAACCAATCCCAGACTTGCAAGGGGTAGGAGGGTCAAGGAACACAGGAAGGCAGAGATCAGGGTAGCTAGTGGTTGCCAAGTCTGTGGTAAGTCCCTCTCTGAGCTGCCAGCCATGCCTGGAAGACCTATGGTGAGGAGCTGGGGTCAGCTGTGGCTTCATGTAGCCGAAGGAGCAACAGTAAAGAGGGAAACCACTGGGGCCCAAGGACATGGCCTCCCTTCCCACCCCTGCCATTGGGTAGCACCACATAAGCCCCCATTTCTAGTAGGCTCCCAGGATTGGGGGAGGGAACACCCTAATCTTTTGGATGCTAAATTTTGTTTTGGAGAAATAAAGGAAAGTGTCATTCCTTGAATTGGCTATTGTGGCCTCAAACGCCGGGCTGATGATACCGGTATGCAACCCATACAGTCTCCCAGAGCCTTGCTCTTGGTTTAATGCTCTGCCATCACCATCTTGAAACTCTTGGTAAATTTTTGAAGAAGGAGCCCCACACTTCCATTTTGCAGTCATGCAAATTACATAGCGGGTCCTGTGAAAATGCATGTCTGCTGTATGCCCATAGGGCAGACATTCCAAAAGTTTCCCATATTTAGGAGAAATCCTCACTGAGAACAGGAGCAGTTATGAGAAAGCTAACTACTGACCAAAGCCACTGAGGCGTTGCGTAGATACATCTCTCCCATGAAAACAGGGTTAAATATAAACGGAATATGTGTCATGATGACACTGAATATGAAAACCGTGGTGGTACACAGAAAGGGGTAGCCACGATGAAAGCGGAGCTGCTGGGGGTGGAAGCGGGGAGGGGTGTTTTCTGGTGGATTTCGGTGTTGAAGGCTCGAAAGTGCCAGTGAGCCTTGACATATGCGTCTCCAGAGCCCCAGCCTGCTCCCAGGAATGAGCGCCCGCCCAGTGCTGACAGCTCCCAGGAATGCTGATGGTTCGGGGCATTTCTCCCTGCAGAGACCCCGCTTGTTTTTAGGCCTGAAATTTGCATAGAACTTCAGAAGTTATACATCAATCTAGAGTCTTTGTATATATTTGGAACTGAATAATCTACTTTTGAAGCTGTCAGATCGTGATGTTTATGATGTTTTTCACTTGGTTTCCAGGTTCTTGGGGCTTAAATGACTGCTTTATGGAAAGGGGATGCTTTTTTCCAAGGTTCCAAAATTCGCACTGCTCTTGTTGGAGGCTCCCAGAAGCCCCCTGCAGGTGGTTAGGTGTTTGTTGGTACTGGACAGAAATATCCCCTGGAGATGAGAGGTCTGGTGTGACAGGTGTGACCAGGGGCCAGGAGCCCAGGGTGCAGCACCCCTGGGACACAGACTCCCACCTGCCTTCACATGTTCACTCTCCCTCACTGCAGGGCACTTTCTCTGTAATTAGCACAGGACAGCTGCCTCCAGTTCCCAAAGGCAGCCTTAACCACCCACCGCAGTGTATCAGGCACAGCCTGAGTGCTAGGTTCAGGTGCTCGCCATGTTCTGGGCGCAGCTCTAAGCCTCTCTCATGGGTGATTCTGTTTAACTCTCAGAACTGCCCAGTGAAGCAGGCGCTCTTATTACCTCCTTTCAACAGGTAAGAGAAACAAGACACTGAGAGGCCAGAGAAACTGACGCAAGCTAGCAAGTGTTGGAGCTAGAATTCAAAGACAGGCTGAGCTGGTCAGTGGGATCTCAAGGTCGCTTACCCAGTGGGTGGGGAGAAAGAGGAGGCTAATTACAACAAGGACCCCGGAGCAAAGGTGCGAGCTGACACCCAGGATTTCTCCTGGGTGTTTAGGCATGAGAGAGACCACAGGGCTTCATGGGGGAGATGGTGATGCCAAACAGCAGGGAAGCAGGGCACCCTGCACCTCTCAGACATTGACCGTGGATGGGCTCCACCCTCATGGTGCCCAAGCCAGGCCAGGCTCATAGGTTTGCAGTGAGTGACTTGGGACCGTTCTGAGCACTGCCCAGTGCAGCTCACCCAAAGGCCCTGGGGTAGCCTCTATAGCAGAAGGTACTGTCGCCTGAAAAAAAGACCAGGTTCAGTGAAAGACCTGGTCCCCCAGAAACTTGGAAGTCAAGATGAGCCTTGCTCTACTTTTTGCCCTAAGGGTGGAATATGAGGCAGGTGGGAAGAGTCTGCCCTAGGTACTTGAAACAGCTGTCAGAGCTCAGCAGAGGTGGTCACATTCAGTGCAAGAATAGGAGTGTGGGGACGCCTGGGTGGCTCAGTTGGTTAAGCAGCTGCCTTCGGCTCAGGTCATGATCCCAGCGTCCTGGGATCGAGTCCCACATCGGGCTCCTTGCTCATCAGGGAGCCTGCTTCTCCCTCTGCCTCTGCCTGCCATTCTGTCTGCCTGTGCTTGCTCTCTCTCCCTCTCTCTCTCTCTGACAAATAAATAAATAAAATCTTAAAAAAAAAAAAAAAAGAATAGGAGTGTGTGGGTGAACCTCTGAAAATGCCAGGGAGGCAGATCAAAAACAATATTGGCAATTTGGTTTGTTAATTCTTGTCCAATCCAGCCAGGAGCTGACTGTCCACTGTGGCCAGGAGAGGGTAGGTGAACACAATGAACCAGTTAATGCAGGGAGCAGGGGCAGCCAGCATGGGGAGGACAGACACACTGGGTTACAACAGAGGACAGTTGGGACACTTGTGTGAGACATTCAAGAGAGCCCTTGAGCCTGGAGGGAGGAACTTGTTGTGGCTGCAGCATTTCCATGAGCAGAAGCTGGAGGTCAGTGTCCTGTGAATATTGTTCAGACTCCTGGGAATGAGGGTTACATTTACACACAGGCAGATGCGGCCAGGCTCTGGCAACATCAGCTAAGCGTCACTGCCGCCCATGGTTCCAGGTGGTCAGGGGAGGCTTCGTGGAGGAAGTGAGTCTTGGGCTAATCCTTCAAGAATGGGTGGGAATTAAAAACATGTGCAGAGAAGGGGAGACTATGAGAGATGGAGAGACCTAAACTTCTAAAGGTATTTTATATTATTTATTTTTAAAAAGATTGTATTTATTTATTTGACAGAGACACAGTGAGCGACCTCACAAGCAGGGGTTGCTGCAGGCAGAGGGAGAAGCAGGCTCCCCACTGAGCAGGAAACCTGATGCGGGGCTGATCCCAGGATCTGGGATCATGACTTGAGCCGAAGGCAGATTTTTAACCAGCTGAACCACCCAGGTGCCCGCTAAAGGTATTGTAAAATAGAGAAAGTCACAAATTAGTATGGATACCATGATTCCTTTTTTGTTAAAAACATGTATGAATAGGGGCGCCTGGGGGGCTCAGTCAGTTAAGCATCCAGTTCAATTTCAGCTTGGGTCATGATCTCAGGGTCCTGGGATCGAGCCCCCCATTGAGCTCCCTGCACAGTGGGGAGTTTGCTTGTCTCTGTCTCCCTCTGGCCCTTCCCCTGCTATTCTCTCTTTCTCTCTAAAATAAATATATAAATCTTTCAAAAAGTATGAATATATACATCTGCATATAGGTAGTCATAAATATTAAAATAATGATGTATGGAAGAATATTTATTAAAATATTAACTATGCTGTCATTATTGGGTAGTTTTTACTTCTTTTTGCTTATCTGTATTTTCTAATTCTTCTACAGTAAGCATGTGTTACTCATGTAAGGTATGGAATACAGGCTGCCCTAAGTCCTATCAATATGTTAATGCTTCACATGGGAAGCTACTACCTGACTGTAAGCTGGAGTTCGTCCAAGGTATTACTGGAATAAGAACGTTTCTTTAATTCCTAGTGGATATAACATAATGGTTTATGAACATGCACTCTATAGGTTTGATTCTGTCTCCACATCTTGCTAGCTGGTGAAATAGAATGATGATAGTACCTACCTCCGAGGCTCTTTTTGAACTCAATAAATATTATTGGCTTCTCTCTCACCCGCCTTCCACATACCCAGACCCTTACATGAACAGCCCTCTCAACCATTGCCATGAAGGTGGTGTAGACCCACAAGGGCTTCTCGAAATTTAATATGTATGTGAATGATCAGAAGATCTTGTTTAAATGAGGGTTCTGACTCAGGAGGTCTGGTCCTAAGAGTCTCCATTTCTAACAACCTCAATGTGATGTCATGCTGCCAATCCATGGACCACACTTTGAGACAAGAAGGTAAGGGTGAGTTAATATCTTTATACAATATCCAGAAACAAAAGTGCCCTTAAATGTATTCAGATGTTACCTGTCAAAAGGGTTCTCTTCTCTCTTGGACAGCATTCTGTCCTGTCCATAAGTAAATTTAAACGCCTTCTTCTGTGTGCTGGTTCTGGGAAATCGAGGTATCTGTTACAAGACTGGGCCCTGCCCTTAAGGAGCTTGCATTCAACACCTAAGCTGTGAAAAGAACTTATCCGGGATGCTAAGTGAGGGCTCCAGACGGTGAGTGAAGGAAAGCAGGACCCCAGGGTCTGCTTTAAATGCTGCAGAGAACTCAAGTCCAAATACCTCCTTTGAAACGTTGAGGATTAACACATGCTCCGGATATGGGATCGCAAGAATAAGTCTTAACAGTTAATGGATGAGTCATGTCTCTCTATATAAATATATGCTCCCAGAGGGTCTGTAAGGTTGTGGTGTGTTGTTTTCATAGTTGCAAGTCCTCCCATTCCTGGTTGAATGGAAGAACCAGGGGTTGAGATATGGAAGTCATCTGGAACATAAATACATAGGCTTGTGGCCCTACCGCGTCATTGTATCCATTGTGGAAGGAACATGTTTGTCTCATTTGGCTGCATTTTGTGGGGCTTTCAGCTCCCGCTGTATTCCATTTGAAGATTATTATTTACTATGGAAACAGTGATGTCAAGTTGATGTGGGTGGGACTCCGACCATGAAGAAACACAAAATAGTTCATCACACAGGGTGCAAGTTATTATTAGACTTAGCAATTGCCAGTTTGGGCAGGCAACCCCCCCTATGTTTGCAGGGAGCAGGCTGGCAGGCTGTGGGGTGGCACACTTGGGGGAAAGTGTCCATTTTCAAAGGCACGAGCATCTTGGAATAAAGCTATCAGCCCTGCTGAAACAGGACTTGGTCTGCCAACAGGAGCAATAGGAATGGAGAGGTGATTTAATGGGGGCCTGTGGAGATAAGTGATCCACTGTGGGAAGATTTTCTTGAGTGATGATTGTTCTAGGAAGCCAGAACTCTCTTTTACGTAAGGAATTTCTATCAGGTGGGGACCCTTTGGAAGGGGAACTCCTGGAAGATGGAGCTCTCTGGGAGTATTTGAAGCCAAGCAGGCCTGAGGTGGGCAGGAACTGCTGTGGGAATCCATGGGGTCAGAAGAGGGCCATAGGCCTAGTTCATGGGGGCAGGGGTTGCAAATAAGACTTCCCAGTAATATCCATCATTTTTATCAGGTGCTAGTTATGTTTCAGATATTATATCCTTTGGTTCTCTCAATAAGCCGTATATTTGACCTGAATTCTATGGTTGCTTCCATCTCACAGATATGGAAACCGAGACTAAGGGAAGGCAAGAACTCACCAAAGGTCTTCACAGAGTGATGAAATGAGACAAGGAAGTCGTTCTGACTCCAGAACCTACTTTTTTAAACACTACTCCATGTCCTTAAAGAAAAAGATGGAACCAGGACCTCAGAGTTTACTGTATTCTACTCAAAGAGTTTGGTTATCACTAGATCCATGAAACACACTCCATGGTCTGGAGACATGGCCCCCAACCGGGGGTGGGTGTGACCAGGTTCCCTCCACCGGTTTTCCCTGGTGAAGGCAATGAAATCTTGGACTGGAGCCTGTGAGAGAATACCATTGCCTTACTTTACAAAGCTCCTACCATGGCTCCAGGCACATGCTAAGCAACACAAGAGGCCCAGACTGTTCCACTCAATGGATAAAGGGGACAGAAGTATGGCAATTTTCATGGAAATACTCAAAGTTACTCAGCCAGTAAGAAGCCAAATCCTGGGACTATGGGAGTCAGCCCTTGACTGTTCTGCTCTTTGCATGTGGTCCCCAGACCTGGTGACTGCAGGTGAGCTCGAGGGCCACTGAGGTCCCAGAGTGCCTGCTGATCCAGCAGGACAGTGTAGGAGACCCCTTTCACAAGGCTGAGTGGAGATGGAGGCCCGGAGAGGCCTCAACCAGATTTACAGCTATTCAGCACTTCGTCTGTTGGGACATACTCTACTTCTCAGTGCCCAGAGCCGCCTTCTCGTGTGGTTTGTCCCCGCATTATTCCCCTATACACATGTTCTCCGAAGCGCCGCTGAGTGTTTCCCTTGTGCCAGACATGGGGCCTTTGGGTGGCAGAGAGGGGTCAGTGGGGCCATCTGACCTGAGGACCCAGCTCTAGAAAGAGGTTCCCAAGGAGGAGGCTACATCCCCAGGGCTGATTTCACCCACAGACTCTAGCCTCTAAGTCTTTGCGTAGGAATTGAAAAGTCAAAGAGGAAAATGAAAAGAAAAAGATTCCCAGAAGACAACATAAATCAAAAAGCTCTGTGTAGAAGCTCATGGAAAACCAGTCCTCTGCTTCTAATGGTATCTGGGTCTGATAGGGAAGGGGCATCAACCCACACAGTCCCGGACCAAGTCTGGATGAGCTGCATGATCTGATAAGAGTAATGGTATTGAGAAAGTGATACTTGGTAGGAGTTACTGTTTTAATTACATAAAATACGAGTCTTTTTTTTTTAAGTCTTTTTTATTTTTTAAAAAATTTTTTTTAAGATTTTGTTTATTTATTTGACAGACAGAGAGTACAGGTAGGCAGAGAGGCAGGCAGAGAGAGAGAGGGGGAAGCAGTCTCCCTGCAGAAGCAGAGAGCCCAATGCGGGACTCGATCCCAGGATCCTGGGATCACGACCTGAGCCAAAGGCAGAAGCTTAACCCACTGAGCCACCCAGGTGCCCTAAAATACGAGTCTTGGAAAATACCCAAGAAATGAAGTTCAAGACCTGGGGTAGATTAGAAGTAAAATTGGGGATCATGTAAGCCATCCAGAAAACCCAAATTATACAATGCCTTCATTTTTAACCCTAGGCATAGATTGCTGGTTTGGGGCCCAATTTCTAGATTTCCTTTTCAGTTCTTTTGCGGGGGCGGGGGAAGGCATACTCATCTCTCTACTGTCCTCTGCCTTCTCTTTGCTTCTCAACCCCCACTCAAGGCTATGGCATAAGTCTGGGCAGGTTATCCCCAGTATAGCTGCAGGGGACACCATTCACATCAAAGTATACGTGAGTCAGACCATTGGTTTTCTTAAACTTGGTTGCACATTGGAATCACTTGGGTGACTTTAAATATTATTGACATCTTGGTCTCTCCTCTAGAGAGTCTGATTTAATTGGTCTGAGATGCAGTGTTGGCACTGGGATTTTTCAAGCTGTTCAGGTGGCTCTAATATGTGGCCATGTTTGAGAACCACTGAATTAGACTATGCTGTGAATGGTGTCCACTGGGGGATGTGTGGTGTACAATGTCTTAGCCCGTCAAATTGGCCCTGCCCATACACATATGTCATCTTCAATGACCTGAACTTGCTAGTAGGGGAGATCACAGATTAAATACATACTTCTCTGCCTCTTGAGTCAGTTTCCCTGAGGTTGAAGAGAGTGTAGGTACTGACCTCTGAGCCTTTGAAGGCTCTCTTATACTTCCTGCATCCTTCTGAAGGATGAGGGAGAGGCAGGGGTCTAATCCTGCTGAAAATGGGGAGTTTGTCAAGCTGGGTTTTGGAGACTGCCCGTCTGTCACTCTACCCAGGGGAATCATGCTGTTTTGATCTCCTGGCTGAGTGATTTAGGCCCTCAGAAGAATCTGGCTTGTTTCCCCTGATGCCTAGGTTATAAATCAGCCACTGTTAGCAGCTGCATTTTACTCTGTCAGACCACAAGGGAACTGTAGTAGTTTTTACTGAATTAGCAACTTAATTGCACTAAATATAGCTCTAATGCCCCAAAGAAGTTATGGCAGCTCCCAAAGGTGTCTGGCTTCCTATACTCTCCCCCCTCTCTCCCCACCCTGAACTCAGAGAACCAGTTAAACTCTGAGCAATTCAAATCATTAAATCCCAGCTTCTGGAATGAATGTACTTTGTTTTGAATATGTCAATATCATTAAATCCTGCCATGTGAATTTAATGTCACTGTTTCCCTAACAACTAACGTCCTTCACATGTGAAGATGGGGGACATGGAAAATCCCACAAAAACCTAGAGAAATGAGACAAGTATGTGACACAGTAAGTTCTTGGTGTCATGGTACAGTCCAAACCTTGCCTGTTTTATGAGTTAGATGCTCTGTAACTCATTGATGCTTCCCGCTGATGAGTGCATCTGTTGTTCTAAAATTACAAGGCAAGCTTCTTGGGCTAAAACCTTACATCTGGCATGTGTATTTAGACTTGGCATTTCAAAGTTAGTATTTTTGGTTCAGCAGAGGGATTCAAAACAAACATTTTCTGAAAAGTTCCACATTCTTGAGCGGATAGTTGAATCTAGCCTGAGTAAGAGAGGAAGGACCAAGTATGGAAGAGGCCGCTAGCTGCTACCCAGCATCTGTTCTACTCTCTTCCCTTTGCAATAGAACAGCAGGAACAAAAAACAACCCTGTTTCCCAGAACGCCTTGAGCTTGTTGAAGCCACAGGACCAAACTCTGGTTGGTGAGGCAGAAGTGGAAGAGAAACATGGAGCTTCCAGGAAGGCTTTCTTTAAGAGAATCTAATCAGATGTGAGGTTTGTCCTTTTTTAATTTCTTTTTCTTTTCTTTTCCCTTCTGCCTTCTAGAATGGGGACATAATGCTAAGCTTCCACAGTCACTTGGGACCATGAGATGACTTTGAAGAAGAATGCAAGGTGACGAATAAAAACGGTGGAAAGATCGGCATCCGAACCACCAATGGTAGGGATAAGCCCTGTCCTATCTACACCTGGGCTTTTATATGGAAGAGAGAAATAAACTTCTCCTGTTTGAGTTCCTGTTATTCGGGGTTTTTAGTGACATGAAAACAAATCTAATTCCAAGTGATGGATCATGATAGCATAAAATTAATAGGAAAATAATTTCTCTAACGATGTTAGCATATTTTGGCCTATACCCCCAATGCTAGAGTGAACAGCATTATTTGAGGAACCATATGTAACTATTACTTGCACTCAGCAAGGTGAAGCAACTTGCCTGAAGTCACCTAGCTAATAAGTGGCATCCCACCCAGGCTTGTTCTTGACCCTGCTTTCCCTGTCAGGGCAGCATGTCTTACTAATCACAACTCTGCAGACATTATAGTTCTTGATCAACAGTGTCACCATGTCTGATCCCTAGCAGGCTGTGCAGTGGTCAGGTCTGGCCTGAGTCCACCCTGAACCCAAGGAGCCTGAGGGAAACCTGGTTACTCTGGAGATGTCCCCCTTCTGGAATGCGCCAACCTTCATGAGTAAGTCCTTTGTACATTTCTCCTTCATCCCGTTCTCACCTGTGATGCTCCCAGGAAATGGTTATAGACTGTAGAACAGGAGGGAGGAGACTGCTCTAGCGTTCCACAAGAAGTTACCTTTGCTTAAAAGATTTTAGCAACAGGTGATCCCATGGACAAGGTTTGTTGACCTTCTGCAGCTGTACATTCAGATCAGGCTGGTTACCAGAGTGATGGTGTATCATGAGACGACCCACAGTAACTGACGTGGCTGGTCATGGGAATGCGATCTGTCAACCCATCAGCGTTAAGGAGAGGAGAGGGCAAGCCTCTTTGTTTATTTGGGCCATTCTGGTTCAGTGAGTGCAGGTGACAATGAAATTTGCTCAAGAGAATTTTAAGGCCTGCCCCAGAAATACCAATTAAGGGACGAGTGTCCACTTCTCTCTCTACACTGAGAATAGTTGGTTATCTCACTCTGGGGCCCACAACAGAGCCGTGAGGGCCATGCTAGTTCCTGGGGTGAGGCGGCTCCCTCCATGGACCCCGAGGGCTCTGAGCGTATGTAGACCCAATGCCTGTCTCTCTGTCTGCCAATAGCATGAGCCTCCTGAATGTTTGCTGATAAAGACTTGAATGAATTTCTGAGTGCCTGTAATGCTAATCCTGAGAAATGTTTTCTCAGTATCATACCTTGATACAATGGTTGGCATGGGAGTGAAACCCAGTCTTAAAAATACATGAATAGTTATATAATCCACATAAAGATGGGCCCTTTGTGGCTAATCTTAGCACACTGTCACACTTAAAGACATAATTTGCTTTCCCTACATGTAGCAGAAAAGTCAAAATAATGGTGGCTTAAACAAGATTCAAAACTTTTCTTCTCTTCCATTTAAAAGAAGTCTAGAGTATACAACCAGCATCACAGTCATTGAGGACTCAACATTTTCTGTCTTTCTGCTCCATCTTTGTAAGTAGCTTCTATTCTCAGGGTCGCCTTGCTATCTGAGCTGGCTGCTAGGTGTTCTGTGACTATGTACAAGTTGTAGTCTTTCAGAATGAGGAAAAGCAAGAATCAAAAAAGGAATTCCCCTAGCTATTTTCCAGGGAGTCTTTCTGGAAGCCTTGTCCCCAAATTTCTGTTTACATCCTGTTGGCCAGAACTTCATTACATGCTCAAACTTAGCTGCAAAGGAGGCTAAAAAACGTAGTGTTTTAGGTAGTTTCATTGCCCCTGCTTCTTATCTGTCCCTGATCATATAGACCAGCTGTTCTCAACAGTTTGTCTCTTGGAAATCACTTATACCTTTGAAATATATTGAGGAACCCAAAGAATTTTTGTTTATGTGATATCTATTAGTACTTACCATATTAGAAATTAAAACCAAAAAAAGATTAAATATTTATTTAAGCATTAAAAAATTACATTATCTATATTAAATCATCACATTGTACAGTTTAAAATCTTATCATTTTACTTGTCAGTTATACCTCAATAATGCTGAAAAAATTTTAGAAAGCACTAAGATCTTCAAAAAAATTAAAACATAAAAATAAAAATTACAGGGGCGCCTTGGATGGCTCAGTTGGTTAAGTGTCTGCCTTTGGCTCAGGTCATGATCCCAACAGGGAGTCTGCTTCTCCCTCTCCCTGTGCCCCTCCCCCTGCTCCTTCTCTGTCTCTTGTTCTTTCTCTTTCTCTCTTTCTTTCTCTCAAATAAATAAGTAAAATCTTTTAAAAAAATAAAATAAAAATTACAGGGGCACCTGGCTGGCTCAGTTGGAAGAGCACGCAACTCTTGCTTCATCTTAGAATTGCGAGTTCAAGCCCTATGTTGCGTGCGGAGATGACTTAAATAGACAAAATAACTTTAAAAAAAATAGAGAAAGGAAAAAACAAATAAAAATTACAATTATATATCCTTTACATATTAAATACCGTATTATTTCCTATGTGGAAAAAAAGGTTAGAAGAGTGGTATTTCTTTCTTATTTTTAAATTTTTGAAAAATATCCAACAGAACACAGCCAGATTCTCATATCTGCTTTCCCATTGAATCTGTTGCAATGTGTTGTTTTGGTTGAATTAAATGAAGAGACTCTGGTTTCACACAGATGTATAAGTTGGAAAATATAGAAGTTTTTTAAAGCTTTTCAGATAATCGTGGATATTATTCTTTGATACTACACCAAAACTCACATGGAAGTTTCTTAAAGGCTAGTTGCAGTGTGGAATCTGAAATCATATCAATGAATATTTTGTACTCTAGTACATGAAAATCCATTGGTCCATCTAGCATGTTGAACGCATGTTGTACACGGGCATGATTCTGAAACATCATCTAGTACTCATGTGGAAAATACTTGTTCACTGAGTTATACGGTCCTTTCGAATGTTGGCACATCTCGTTATATAATATTTTTTTAAATCACATTTTTAAGAATGTCAAGCTCATGATGATAGAAGTTTTTCAGAAATTCTCATTTTCCCTTGAAAGGTTGAATGTTATTGTGGGCCACAAACCCCGTCAGTCGCTTCTCTTGAAGTGACAAACTCACGTTGTTCAGGTTTGAAAAGATGTCAGCTGAATACGCAAGTCTAAGTAGCCATGGGGTCCCTCCTGCCGCAGGCCTTCGAGAACCGCAGAGGAAGCTGGGAGGTCCATCCGGGCGTCATTGGAGCACCGGGACCAGAAAGGTAACCCCCGAGGGTGAGTCGCGTGGCCTCCGAAGGGCCGAATGAGATGCAGACACACCCCAGTCTAAACCTGTTCTCTTTGGAGCTTTGCAGACAGAGATTTGTTTTCCCTTCGTAGTCTATTTGCCCTCTGAAAAATTCCAAACATGTTTTTCTGGCTCCTGTTCAGACTGTTGAGGGATCAGAGCATCCTTCCTGGCTGAAGTGGGATCAGGCCAGCCCCAGAGGCCCAGAAGGAAGCTGGGGAGTGGGAGGGCCCGGCAGGGACCGGGAGGGAAAGGGCTGAGGGTGGCTGCTGCAGGCACTGATGTCCTTGCAGGCCCATCCAGAGAGGAAAGAGGAGAAAACGGTGCACAGTTAGTCCTGTAGCTTCTTCCAATGAGGAATCAGGTAACTTAGGTTGCTCTCTGTTTCACCTCTGAAGGTACAAAGGTAAATGCATGGCTGCTGGGGTAAGCAGGTTTTCAAGGTGTGACGGTGGAGCTGGGTTGAGAAAATGATCAAAGAAAGAACCTGTGGAATCTGACTCATGACTCTCTGTGTGCTGCGGCTACATTGACATTGGTCTGTGTTTACCTAACATTGAACAGGAGCCCATAGAGGACTTCAGTGACAACATGGATGTGTGAAAACTCTCACACACATGGTGAGTGTTGGACAGTGAACACTTGGTTCTGTCCCCCAAGCCCTTATGTGTGTGTGTCCATGTAAAACTGTGGTTCATATTACAAGGTACTTGTGTCCACACATCTGTATACACACTGAATTTGCATCTATGTGTCTTGTGTGTTTATCTGTGGGATATATAAGCAGCGGTGACAATGAACATTATTACCTCGGGACTCAAGAAGATGATGTTAACAGTAAAAACACATGGAGAGAGATCATCTCCTTCTCTCCTTCCTCTATTTCTTCTTCTTCTTTTTTTTTTTTTTTAAGATTTTATTTATTTATTTGACAGAGAAACAGCGAGAGAGGGAACACAAGCAGGGGGAGTGGGAGAGGGAGAAGCAGGCTTGCCGTGGGGTAGAGAGCCCAACGCAGAGCTTAATCCCAGGACTCCAGGATCATGACCCGAGCTGAAGGCAGCTGCTTAACGACTGAGCCACCCAGGCGCCCCTCTTCTTCCTCTATTATAAAAATAATTCTTTGAACAGGTTGTAAATGAACATGGTAAAAAAAAAATTCATTAATTAGCATGGACTAAAATGAAAAACGAGTCTCCCACCCTAGCGTCAGAAATGACCATTCTCAGTTCTTATGTATTTATCGAGAAACATATATATTAAAAAAGTATACACACACACATTCCTTTTTAAAGTTTATTTCTTTAAGCTAATAAATGTGAGGATTCTAACAGGAAGATCACTGACTTCTTACATATGCTTCATTTTCAGCCCCTTGTGTATCATCAGACCCCAGCACACATAGTTGTGTCTATGATTTACACAAGTGTAAGTTTTGTACTAGAGGACAAATTCTTTCTTTCAGGAGAAAACTTCTGGCACCCAGAAAACTGATTTCCTTCCCAGTTCATCTGGTTATTAATCTTCTTAAAAGCTCACGACAAATAAAATTCCTGTATCTGAGACCTTTGAGGTATCCCAGAGGCAGGTGAGAATCATTCCCATGGAGTTGTCTTCACTTTCTGATTTGTCATCAATTCTTAAGAGCAATCCAGGAAAGGTTTATTTAGTACAGCTCTCTGTTGATTTTATAACCAACTGCTGACTGCTTGGGACATAAAACTCTTGATGATTTACAGGTAGTAAATGGGCAAGAAATCCATAAATCACATTCTATAAGAGAGTATAGGTGAACACACACGCACACACACATTTATACTAACCACCTTCAAAGGAGAAGTTGTAGGCATGTCCAGAAAATACATTCATTTTTAATTTGAGGAGAATAGGGAACTCATTGGTGAGAGGTCCCCAATCAACCTCTGTGAATTTGATTGTACCAGGTAATATTTTAATGTTCAGCAAGAGAATTTGCCCATCATTTACTTATTTATTTATTGTAAAGCTGTATTTACTTATTTTAGAGAGAGAGAGAGCAAGCAAGGGGAGGGGCAGAGGGAGAGAAAGAGAGAATCTCAAGGAGACTTCCTGCTGAGAATGGAGCCCAACGTGGGGCTCCATCCCAGGACCCTGAGCTTACGACCTGAACCAAAATCAGGAGTTGGAGGCTTAACCAACTGAGCCACCCAGAGCCCCTGCCCAATTCTTAAAAGAGACTCTTGTTCCCACTTCTGAAATGTTCAAAGGAGTTTTTATGATTTCTAGAGGAAAGAACTTTTTTTTCCTACCAAGTCAGAAATGCTAAAGGTTGTCAGAGTTTTGAGATACACCTGACACTATTCTGCAACAGGTATTTCTCAACTAAACATTCACTTGAAGATCTCTTTTTGTTTTCATGTATTTATTTCTTCTAGGCCCATGTTTAGGATCATTCCTAATAATGTGCTAAAATCAGGAAAAATAAGTTTCTAATTCCAGAGAAGTCCTAGAGTTTCAGGGAACTGACAGAGGAGGAGATACAAAGTGGAGAACCCTGAAAAACATTTTTGTCTGGAAAGTGAAATTTAATAAATACAAATCGGCTACCATGAATAATTTGCCAACTGTCTGCCTCCCAAAAGATGGTATAGCATAACTAGAAATTCAGGATGCATTTAACAAAAGCTAATCTCATTTGGATCCTGATTAAGCAAAATGAAGAGCTAAAAATAAAATAAAGTGGGATAAGTTAAACACTAACTAGATATTTGATGACATTAAGTGTAAATTTTTTAGACATAATAATGGTGGGTTTTTTTTGAGTCTTTACCTTTTTTCTTTTTTTTTTATTATGTCCAATTAGCCAGCGTATAGTACATAATTAGTTTCTGATGTAGTGTTCAACGGTTCATTAGTTGCGTATAACTCCCAGTGCTCATCACCACACGTGCCCTCCTTACTACCCATTACCCTGTTAGCTTTACCTTTTAAAGATACACAATGAAATATTTTAGGATAACATGATTACCTTTTTAAAACTCCAGTTGGGTGCTACAAATATCAATCATTATGTGGTACTCCTGAAACTAACAAAATGTTGTACGTCAATTATACCTCCATTCAAAAAAAAAAAAGGAAACTGTTAAAAAAAAATAAAATAGGGTGCCTGGGTGGCTCAGTGGGTTAAGCCTCTGCCTTTGGCTCAGGTCATGATTCCAGGGTCCTGGGATCAAGTCCCACATCGGGCTCTCTGCTCAGCGGGGAGCCTGCTTCCTCCTCTCTCTCTCTGCCTGCCTCTCTGCCTACTTATAATCTCTGTCTGTCAAATAAATAAATAAAATCTTAAAAAAAGAAAATAAAAATTTGAAAAACCCTGGAAAAAAATAAAAATGCAGTTGGGGGATTGTGGATGGGGTCTAAATGAAATAGGATGGGCCATGAGTTGAGATTGGTGGTGGCCACACAGGGTTTGATGTACTGTTTTCTCTACTCTTGTATTTGTTTGAAAATTTTCATAATGAGGAAACACCAGAACAGCTAGTTGCTCTAGAGTGCTCCTGAATTATCTATTTGATAGATAATTTCTTTATTTCACATTTGTTGTTCGACAGAAGCCTGGCTGTGTGGAGGAGCCTGCATGGGGCCAAGTGGTGTGAGTTGCAGTCTGCAGACAGCGCCCTGGTGACCTTGACAAGCACAGCCACTACTGAGAACCAGGCAGGAAACTCTCTTTGTTGGTAAGAAGTCTACGCCTTGGTTTCTATGAGGATCTTCTGTTTGGGGGAGCAACACCAGCCATCGGGGGGACATGGGGCTTCAGCCGGCTCTGCTCCCAGGGATCCAACAGTCAACAAAGCCAATGAGGCGCCCCAGAGGTCAGAAGCTGAAAACAGATACCCACAGCCAGTTCTTCACAAACAAGAGGTTTTATTTTAATGCTGTACCCCCACCCTCTGCCAAATAAGTGGGGAGGGTTCTGAAAGGGCTGATTTTGTAGTCGAGAGCCACTGAGGGCAAGTGAAGCTGTGAAGTGCCTGGCACAGGGGAGCAAAGGAAGAAGGACTGCGGTGTCTGGGGAGTGCCCCACCTGTGCTAGACACCTCCCAGGGTTCTGCAGGAGGGAGTGAACCCAGACCCACACTGCACAGGGGATCTGTCCCTCTGTGGGCCCAAGGGCAGAAAGAAGACATCCTAAGAGCTTTGCGAAAGTATCTTCCCCTTGGTGGCCGGGCCCCACCTCATAGCCCTCAGTAATTCCTGTCCTACCCTGTCAGGATGGTCAGCTATCATCCATCTCTCCAGCCAAAAGACCCAGCCCTAGTCGGCTCCTGGGAGATGTTTCCAGACAACATTACATTCTTAAGGAGCCTGTCTCCTTTGATTAACAAAACCTTTTAGTTTTCTTCTGAATTCTATATAGACAGCCAGAACATGTGCCCCACTGAAGGCAAGGGTGGGGAAGGGTGTTCCCTGGTGCCCTGGTCTCTTGGGTCTGAGCTTTGCCAGCAAGGTCACTATTACCCCCAGATGACTCTGGGTCTTGGCCAAACCAGTAAGTGTTCACTCAGATGACAGCTCCCTCCCCATTTAGGCCGTTCAGTAGCTTTCCAGTTGCTCTCCAGACACAACCTAAAAGGTTCAACGAGGCTGACCCCTTGGGTTCTGGCCTGGGCACTGAACTTTTGAGCATGTGCCTGAAACCAGGGCCACTTCCCCCACTGATAATCTCAGGGTGGATAGCATAGCCTGGACCAGACAGACTCTAACCCACTGTCCCAGGGTCGCAGTCCTCCATACTGCAAGAAAGAATGCTAAAAGGCAGACTTCTGGCTGACCAACTGGAAACCTGTCAGGAATATGTCCTTGCTGGTCAGAGAGACCAAGGAAGGACCTAGGGTTGGGATCCAAAAGCCATGCAGTGGGCTTACCATCATGCTGGTGCCCGCCACCCCAAATAAAGACAGAGAGCGTGTTGTCCAGAAGCCAGAGAGCAAGGGGGTGGGATTGTCGAGTAGCAGAAGGCATCTCTGTTTGAGTGCGGCTGCAGCGGGACTGTCAGTTTCCACAGCCTGCAAGACGCCCCCCCGACACCTGGAGGGGTTGCCAGCCATCTCCCTCCTTCTCTTTGACTGGGTATCAGCAGCTGTTCCTGCAGCTCCCAGCACAGTCCTCAGAGGTCAAGATACACCAGTCGCATGGCTATCTAGTGTGAACAGCGCTCCCTGGTGTTATGAAAGTCGAGGGCCTTGACTACATTTCCTCAAGCAGGCCCCCATGACCCTCCTGACCAGTCCAAGTTCCTCTTGAAGCTACAGGACCCCTCTTGGATGTTGGAGAGTAACTGGTCAGATCTCTTCACCCCCTGCCCCCCAGACAAGAAGATCTATTAGGGCAGAGCAGAAGATGTGCTCTCTGGTGGTTAAGTGTTTCACTTCTATATCTCCACTTGATTGCCCATGTCTGGCCACAGAGGAGATACTCAATAAATGTTGAATGAATGAACACATTCCCATCCCTCCACTCCTGCCCCCTACCATTGCAGGCCTGCCACCCACCCTGAGCTCCTGAAGCTCTGAGTCCATCTGGGAGGCATCAGTTATCTCTATGTTAGCCCTTTTTCTCTTTTAGGAACAGTTGGCGCTGAATCATTCTGCCTGGAGATAAAGACTCCCCAAGGCCACTTCCCTGCATGTGGGACTCCCAGAATGCCTGGGAGAAATCGGCAGTCCTGCCTGCCCAGCTGCCACATGTGGACACATCTTTTTCCTGTTTGAGCTTTCCTTGATGCTCATTATAACCCAAATCCAGGAATCTAAAGCTGTGGGCTGAGTGAGGATGAGCAGGGAAAGGGGGTCAGGGAGGCAGGCATGCAGGGTGTCATGGCCAGTGGGTATGCTGCTGGTGATGCATGGCTGTGTCCCTGTCCCCACACTTCCTCCCCAGAACCAATGGCCCTCAGCTAGGAATCCAGTATTTCATGAATATTGCTTCTGGAAATCCTGTTTTTCCATCCCCTTCTATCATCACACATCAAAATGAATTCTCATATAGAAAGGTTCTGTTCCTAAGATAAAATACAAATCACAACAATAATGTATCAAGTATATTTTAATCATATCTTTGGAAAACTAGATGCTTTTGATAAAAATTAATTAAAATCACTCTCTATATACACATAGTACCAAAATTTTAAGGTATTGCTAAATCCTATCTTCCTTTGGGATGAGTGTCCCTTATCTCAAGTGGCAGGAAAATAAAGAAAATATTTTCTTTTAAATCCCGACAGTTGTAACTGTCTCTTCTTAAATCTTTGATCTGTTGTGGTTGTTTATTATATAGTTCAGATTCAGGAAGATTAAGAACACCAACTTCTTTTATAAAGAAGGCAAGCTTGTCTTGACCATAAGGATTGTTTCCATGATTCATGATTTTCCAGGTACTCACATGAGGCTCTATTTTGTCTAATTCAGCAGAACTCATAGACAGGTGCTTAGAGAGGTCCCCATGTTCTGTTGGTCACTGGGCCCAGGTAGCTCCTTTCCAACACAGATCCCAGCCTGGTGGGCAAACCAGGTTTTAGCCTTGCCAAAGAGTCACTGTGACCCAGTGATAACTTAAGAATTTATTGACACCGTCGTCCTATCATATTTATTTTGTATGGTTTTTAGTTTATTTTGTAGCCAGCTATCTAATCCCTTTTTAATTATTTTAATTTTTTTAAAGATTTTATTTATTTATTTGACAGATCACAAGTAGGCAGAGAGGCAGGCAGAGAGAGAGAGGAGGAAGCAGGCTCCTCGCTGAGCAAAGAGCCTGATGCAGGGCTCGATCCCAGGACCCTGGGATCATGACCTGAGCCGAAGGCAGAGGCTTAACCCACTAAACCACCCAGGTGCCCCTATCTAATCCCTTTTTTAAACAGAGATATTATTTTATTTTATTCCACTAAAAAAATGTTTTGCAGCCTTTAAGATACCCAGAGTCCTCAAGGGACACCAGATGGCAACCATGTTGTTTGGGAATCTGCAAACCATCTTGGGGGGCTGAGAACAGGTGCTAGAAAATCTTCAGTGAAACCTATTTTCTCTTCCCTGCTCCCTGCCCACCCTCCTCTCACTGCCATGGAAACTCCCAGTGTCACAATAGCAGTGATTTTCCCTTTGGCTGTTGGAATTAAAATTGAGACACCAGGGCCTTCCTGTAGGAAAGGGGTGGGTTGTGGACCAAGTGAAATTCCTGCCTATGTCCATATGCAGGGAATATTCAGCTGTACGAGGAGGATATTTCCTCCACCCCCACCTAATTTTTACCCATCTCAGATATTTTCCTTCCTGTTTCCCCTCCTGCCCCACTCCCACTCCACCCCCCATCGATTGGTATCTGTCAGGCTGGCTGGGCTTCTCTGCTGTCTAACTTCAAAAGGTCACAACACCCGACACCTCATTTGTCAGCAACAATGACTTGAATGCTATTCCTTTGGCATCATAGTCTAGCGAGGGAGGGAGTATATTTCCTCATAGGGGGGAGGAGAGAAGCGGGCAGACACCTCATCTCCCAGCTGTGTCTCTTCTAGCTGGTCAGCATCAGGGCTGGATCTGAAATGGGAGCGGAAAACACAGACCCATTACAGTCCACACCGCCTCTCTCGGAACCAGTGCCACCATTTTGGCAACATGCCACACAGAAGCTTGCCTTCTCCCAGCACGTTCCTTACACACCATACAAAGCCATGGGCCACAACTGTGACAGCTGGAAGAAGTGCATCCCCACTCCACACAACATACCTGTCATTTGCACCGGCCACAAAGGAAGGGTATTCTGGGTCACTAACAAAAGCAGCATTCTCTGAAGGATAGATGGTGTAGTACTGAGGAGGGCTTGGCATGGCGGTCACCACTCCTCCAGGTGGTATGAGACCACAGGGGTTCACCACTGGCTGCAGGTAGGTGGTGTTCATCCCCAGGCGTTCTTGAGAACCGTAAGGAGGAGGGATATACTGCACCACAGTGGCCCCATGGAAGGTGATGGGTTGGTTGATACCAGTGAAAACAAATGATTGTCCTCCTGCCATCTGCTCCGAATCCAGGACCCTTTCCTCACTTTCCTTGCACGCCTGGCAGGAGAGCATTTTGAACTTGCACACGGCAATCAGGATGAATGTCACCCCGACTGACAACAGGATAGGTCCAAGGAGCTGGGTCCATTCAAAGTGGGAGACACCTTGGTATTTGATCCAGCCCATGATGGTAAACGTGATCCCCACCAGTCCCAAGAAGATGCCTGAGAAGAGCAAGGTGGCCCCCGCCTTGTCGTCATCGGACACCTGGATGTCAGCGGTGCTGGGTGTGTAGGGAGTGACGGAAAACACGTTGAGAGGGGTGTCCTCCAAGCGGCTGCTGCCTTGCTCCATCGTCTGCCTGTGATCACCCCGCTTCCTGGAGGGGAAAGGGAGTGTGAGGGCTCCTAAGAGCTGAGAAGAGCAATCCCAGGCTCCGATCAGTTATGGAAAAACTTTGGGCCTCTGTGGTTAACAGAGTATAACACGCAGAAGCCTGAACTTTGTTTCAAAGAGTAAAGGTCTGAGAAATGAAGCTTGAAGTTTTCTCATACACTATCAACAATTGGAGGTTACTGTTTTACGATTCAGTGACAAGCTCCCTCTCATTCACATTCATTCACTCATTCAAAAACTACTTGAGCCTGTCCTCATATGCTGGGAGGTGCTTTCCTAGATGCTAAAAGCACTCTTCCAAGGCCTTTACCAAAACCAGGACTATAGAGATGGCTGAACTACCTCCGGGGCCTCTGGTGGGACTGGGGCTCTTGATGTACCCATTACATGCTCAGACATCTCATCCACTTTTCCTGCTGAGTCAGCTCATGGAAGTAAAGAGACACGCATTTCATGACTCTGTGTGTGTCCTTCCCACATCAGGATCTTGAGCTGGGATGACGCTTAACCTCCCACGCCTCTCACTGAGCTCTGAGGCACAGCTGTCTTCTGACCAGTCTGTGTGCCTTTTGCTTTCAGATGTGGGGAATAGCTCCAGCTGTGGGTGAGGAAGGACACCCTAGGAAACTAACCACATCACTGGCAAAGGTCAAATAAGCATCAGGTATGAGCTGGCGTCTAGGGGACACTTGCTTCACACCCTCCCTCCGTGGTGGCAGCACAGCTCTCGGTCTCCAAGGTGAAGTCAGCAGCTACATTTTCAAGGCTGATGTGTTTTTGCAACCAAACCCAAGCTAATTGAGGGAAGAAAGCTTCGCCTTCAATGACATTATCTGGCATTCCTAACTACAGAATTGCAAAGCAGCCCCATGCGTCTCTTCTTCTGCAGAATAGTAACTGTAGCCCTTTTTTCCTTTCCTGCACAGGTCTTAACCAAACAGATGTCTTTCTTCGGTGGTTAAATATTATCTTTTTTTGCCAATGTTGAACAGACGGTCCAGTAAAACAGCTGCCCTCTTGCCCTAGGCAGGGCTTCCCAAACTTTCCCGATGATAAAAATCACCAGAGCTACTTGTTTAAAAGGCAAAATCTGAGTTCCTTACTCAGACCAGCAGAACCAAAATTTCCAAGGACATCTAAGAGCCCCAAGTGGCTTTTCTCATCAGAATCTTTGTAAACCTTACTGCAAGTGCTCTAGACTTTGTTGGGGGAGACTTTTGGTGGGGACTTTGTTCCCCACCAAAAATGCCTCCCCCCTGCTATAAGATAAGGCCTGTAGTCTCTAACTTCATTTCAAAATGGGAAAGCAAGCAGGTGACCCTCTTGGGTATCTTCCCAAGTGTGTCCCTGAGCAGCCAGTGTGGAGTGGTGCTGTAGTAGGAGTGGTCTGCCCTTTTCCCCACTGAGCTGGACCAAAGATCTAGGGAAGCCAGCTTTTCTCTTTAATCATTAAAATTTTGCTCAGCTAGACAAACCATAAATGACTCTTAATCTCACAAAACAAACTGAGGGTTGCTGAGGGGAGGGGGGTTGGGATAGGGGGGTGGGGTTATGGACATTGGGGAGGGTATGTGCTATGGTGAGTGCTGTGAAGTATGTAAACCTGGCGATTCACAGACCTGTACCCCTGGGGATAAAAATACATTATATGTTTATAAAAAAATAAAAAATAAAAAAATAAAGATAAAAAAAAAAAAGAATAACACACACACACATACAATTTTGCTCAGCTAGCCTGACATTCTTCTCATGCTCTTAATCCCTGAGCTAACCGCTGAAATAGACCCTGGAATTTAGAAAAAGCTAGGCTCTCAAAATTCTTCTCAATCCACTCAGTTTATGTTTCTCATATGTCTTTAGCTACAGTTGAGAGAATGACTGGGAACACTCAGAGAGCTGAGCTGAGAGATCACATTTATGAAAATACCCCAGAAAAGCAAAACTGGAATGACTTTCAGAGCAGACAGTTCAGGAAATTCTCTAGTAAATTTTCAAGGTCACCTTGATTTAGCCTCTTATTCCAAAATTTCAAACTCTGTATGTATGATAAATAGCAATTTAAAAAAGCCTAACAAATCAAATTCAATAGCATATTAAAAGAATTATATGCTATGACAAACTGGGATTTATTCTTGGAATGCAAGGATGGTTCAACATTCAAAAATTAATACATCACATCATCAGAATGAAGGAGGGGGAAAAACTCTATGTATTTATCTCAATTGATATAAAAAAGTGTTGGGGATTTTTTTTTCAGAATTATTTATTTGAGAGAGAGAGAAAAAAAGAGAGTGCCATGAGTGGGGTGAGGTGCAGAAGGAGAAAGTCCCAGGCCGACTCCCTGCTGAGCATGGAGCCTGACTTGAGGCTCGATCCCAGGACCCATGAGATCTCCACCTGAGCTGAAATCACAAGTCAGAACCTCAACCAACTAAGTTACCCAAATCCCCCAAAAGTGTTAAGGATTATTGAACACTTATGATGGACCAGGTGTGATTCTAGGTATTCAGTATACATGGCATCATTTCATCCTTTCAACAACCAGGTTATAGTCAATCACGAAAACTATGTTGAGCTCCAAGGCCTGGGGTCATGTTCAGGTTTGACCATGGCAACCTCACAGCAGCTGGGCCCTGGACACCCACAAGCACAAAAGAACATCTGACTCTGCTTTTCCTTCTAAAGTCATTTTGATTTCTCTCTTTTTTGTTTAGATCTTATTTAACTAATGATGTGTTTAATAAAATCCTTATACATACATCATTTCCACACATAGATAACTTCTAGAACTATGTAGTGTAAGTATTACATTTCAAATTTAGTAGATTGCATATTATTTCAACCATTAATGTATGTCAGCATGGAGAGAAATTTTTAAAACAATAAAATTATTTTAGTATGAAAAACAAAAAGAAAACGATGCTGATAATTAAGCTGCAAACCGTCCTTAGACATTCTGCTTTCACTAAGACTCTACTACGTACATTTTTCCTTTGCCAGGTGTCTCGATGTTCGGCTCTGGTACCAGTGGCACTGGAGAGAGATTGCAAGGTATGAGCAAGGAGAAATAAATTACTATGTCCTATTTTGCTTGTTCTTACTGTCATTGTCACTCCAGGAGAATTCATCATCTTGGCAGTAACAGTTCCAATTTCCAGGGGATTCCCCCCCAACACACCTAGACCAGCCTCACTGGCCCCTTCAGAAATACCAGAAATATCATATTGTATATTTGAAAGTTGCCAAGAGAGTAAATCTTAAAAGTTCTCATCACAAGAAAAAAAGAAAAATCCTGTAACTATGTATGGTGATGGATGGTAAGTAGAATTATTGTGATTATTTCATAATAGCTATAAATATTAGATCATTATGTTGTTCACATGAAACTAATATCATATATGTTAATTTTTAAAAAATGACCAGGACCAGCCAGGCAGTGCTTCCTCCCTGGAGGTTTTTGGGTTTTGTCTACGAGATCACCAATTTATTAGAAAAGGATGTAACTCAGGCGCGGGTAGATGGAGTTTCCATGCTCTCTCAAACCACACCACTCTCACCAGCACTTCATGAGCTCACAACCCTGGATGTGCTCCGAATCCATCCTTTTGGGTCTTATGGAGTCTTCCCAGAGTTTCTTGGCCCAAGAGCCTCTAATGTCAGCAATCACCAAGTGGCATTTTCTAATCCGAAAGCTGGGCCCCACTTTAATGGAAATATACTTACCAGATATTTTGGATTTAATGTGTTAATTTGTACAACTGAAAGTAGCTTTAAAGGTATACATGATGGGTTGACTGAAACTTGGACTCTCTAGTGGTCTATATTCAATGAGACTGAGATACCAGAGTTTCTGTGGTAAAACAGAGAAACTCAAAGACATCAAGAGATAGAGGTGTTGGAGTGAATTTTTCATGACTGATTGGCCCACCTATTTCCTACCTCTTGATTCCTTCACTAAGGCATTGACAAATACCCCAGTGTGGAGAACACTACCTTGAAAAGCTTTCTGATGGCTATCTTCTATAGGCCAGGTATGAGGTCAAGAGATTTTACCAGTGAGGTAGCCTCCTTGATTTTAATGGGGATGATGTGCAAATTTCAGACTAGTGGAGACCAAGTTGAAAGCACTTAATAAGCAGAGACAAGATGTATGCATTTATTGTAATGGGCAATAGGAATAAAGGATTACCAGAATATTTTGACCCGCAAGAATCTGTGGTTATGGCAAATAACCACAATTCCTAGTGTCTCTAGGAATGAAATGTATGAGCATCCTACAAAAATGTTACTAGATTTGTAGAACAGGAAAAAATCCAGATCTGGAGTCCAAAATCCTGACTTGTGTTATCACGGAGAGTCAAGGCTTCTTAGCAAGTTTTCATACTTAAGCTGCTCAGAGATCTGGAGCTCCATAACAGAAGAGGAAACTAGGTTCCCTCCCCCTGAAAAAGAACTCTGCAATACTGCCTCAAGGATATTCTTTTTTTTATGATTTTATTTATTTATTTGACAGAGATCACAAGTAGGCAGAGAGGCAGGCAGAGAGAGAGGGGGAAGCAGGCTCCCTGCCAAGCAGAGAGCCCGATGCGGGGCTCGATCCCAGGACCCTGAGATCATGACCCGAGCCAAAGGCAGAGGCTTAACCCACTGAGCCACCCAGGCACCCTGCTTAGTTTATTCTTGATCAGAAATGCTTCAGTCCAAAAGCAAATGTTGTACTGTTGACTGCTCTATAAATTATTATTATTTTTATTCATTGAAGAAATATCCTACAGTAGAAAGGGCCAAATTTTATATAAAATGAATGAGTCAGTTACTCACCGTAAAGATAAAGCGTTCACAAAGTTGACTTTGTCAACAAATACTTTCTGAGTTTCAATGCTAAATATTCTTGAACAACAACTGCAAGGGGAAACGATGTTTTTCTTGTACATGATGTCACTGTAACAAAATTAAATTTAAAAATTGAAAGAGGAGACTTACCTGATCACAGAGACTATAAGCCATTCGAGACAGTTCATTCACACTGATAAAAATTTTGCAGAGAGTAGAGAAAGAATTGGTTCTTATAAATTGATGTAGAAAAAAAAAACAACATCTGCCAGAATGATCACTGCATACCACGTGTCGGGGGCTCCGATGATTTGCTCCGGCTAAGATCTCCACCTGGAACACCTGGAATACCAATTGAGTCACCACTGGATTAAATTTATACACAATCATTCTTCAAGATTCATCTGCCTTCTTTACAGGCCAAATAGATGAGTTCAACAGGGATGTGAGAGGTATCATCACCCCTGCTCCTGCACCTTTGTCTTCGATGGTGACATTCATTTCTGCCATTCACCCAAGAAAGTGGCATTACTTTTGTATTTCTTTCATAATAAGGAAGAACTTCTACTTGGCACTTCCTCACTCCATAGGTTAGAGAGCCAATTGGGGGTTTGCCAGTTGCCACATATTTTATGTTCAAGAACTAGCGAAATAAACGTGGATTAGACTCATGTAGACTCATAGACCCTATTGGCACCTTTGTCGTTTAAACAAGACAAAACTCCATGTATCACCTGACCATCAAAAGCCCCCACCACCACCACTTTGACTTTTGGACCACAGTGGCATTTTGGGTCCCTATAAATGAGTGTCTGTTCAGAGTCAAGGTATATCAATTACCAAGAAGTAAGGGCAAATGGCTGTAGGTCCTTGAGGGGGTGGTTGGAGGACAACTTAAAGAATATCCTTGATGGGGCGCCTGGGTGGCTCAGTAGGTTAAGCCCCTGTCTTCCACTCAGGTCATGATCTCAGGGTCCTGGGATCGAGCCCCACATCGGGCTCTCTGCTCAGCGGGAAGCCTGCTTCTCCCTCTCCCTCAGCCTACTGCTCTCCCTGCTTGTGCGCGCTCTCTCAAGGACTTCTGTTTAAGAAAATGCAGAGGCAATTTATTTGGGGGTGGTGTTCTCAATGAAGGCAATGGCTGCTGGAGACACTTCAGGACCCCCATCCTATTGCAAATTTCTGTGTCCATTGTTATGTGACCACCTGGGCACGTCCTCACAGACAACATTATAAACCGAAGCTGTCCCCTCTGGACTCCATGTGCTCTGCCCCTCCCTCTGTCTCCACTTGCAGCAGACATGGGACTAAATGAATCAGAGACAAAATGACTTTCTTTAAGATACAGTTCCAATGACAAATGAAAACTAGTCAACTAAAACTAAATGCTTTGAATAAACCACAAGGTTGCTGAACAGGTCATTTAGCAGATTCGTTATTTGAGAAATTAACCCAGATTCACGACCCTGTTATGTATCTTTTGATAAGAGCACTCTCTTTTCCGTGAGGCTGACTCTTTCAACCTAAACTTTTCCCAGCCACATCTAGGGAACAGAGCCACCTCCTTCCAAAGCAGTCTTGACACTGACCTTGTAGGAAATTCCAGGCAATGTTTTATTTGCTGGTTTGATTGAGGTTTCTAATTACAGTGGACTTTGCTTCTTAACACTTTGTATAGATACTTTCAGAGTTTTCCTCCCCACTTACAACAAGCTTACACATTTTATGGATCTGAAATCACATTAATCTTTATTAGTCTTTAACTCTCTTTTTGCCTAGCGGTTCATGTCATCCTTCCCAAATCAATATAGTTTATTTTTAATATTCTCGCAAAAACGACTGCTTGGGGGAAATTACAGCTGGGAATTTCCGAAACATGATATTTCAAGATAGCAAACAGAGATCAAGGATTAGGCTCATTTTTTGCCACAATAATAATATCCATAATCTGAATAAGAATCCAGGGAAAACAATTTTTTTTAAATTTGGTAATGCACTGTTGTGGCAAGAGTGTCAGAAAAGAGACCTCTTTAAATTGACTGATGAGGTGTGCCTGGGTGGCTCAGTAGGTTAAGCGTTCAACTCTTAATTTCAAATCAGGTCATGATCTGAGGGTCATGAGATGGAGCCCTGAGCCAGGCTCCCCACTGGTGGAGTCTACTTGAGACTCTCTCTGCCTCTTCCTCTGCCCCTCCCCCTGCTTGTGCTCTTTCTCTCTCAAACAAATAAATAAATGAAATCTTTAAATTGACTAGTGAGAACATGACTTGGTACAACTTTCTGAGGGGGGAGGAGAGCAATTTGGTAATATCTATTCAAATTTAAAATCCACATACCATTGAAGAAGATGCAAGTATTTTCTTCCCAGAATGTAACCTACATATATACATTACACAAAAGAGTGTCTTCACAGACACTCTTTCCGTGTGATTTCTCCCAGCTTGCTGCCTGGCTTTCAAGAGGGAGTGTTCTAAGAGTGAGCATTCCATGTGTCTCAGGTGGAAGGTGCAAAGATCCTATGACCTAACTTTGGAAGCCCCGGAATATCATTCCTATTTCATTCCATTGCTCAAGCAGGCTACTAAGCCAACACAGACACAAAACAAATCGAATTAGGTTCTTCTCTATGGGAAGAGGGTCGAGGTCACAGTGCAGAAGAGCCTATGGGATGGGAAATAATATTGCCATCCTCTGGAAATACAATCTGCCACAGAGAGATACTGACTTTTTCACTGTCTACTCTGTGATCCTCCTTGAACTTTTGTCCACGTGGACGTCCAAGTGTGTTTCAAGATTTTAGACCAACTGCATTTGGATACTCATTCAGTTATGTTTGGTTAGTAACCTCATCCTTCTTTACAGGCAAGTTCTCCAGGGGACTCACAGGGGCAATGCTGTCACAGTCGTCAATGATATCAAGTTCTAAATTTTCCTGGACTTCCTTGCACATTTTCATGGTTTGTCAGACTTACCCATCATACTTCCTGTTTTTAACCACCAACCCACATTCTCAGTTAAAAATTATAATTTTGAAATGATTATAGTTCGAAGAAATCAATGAAAAGTGATGCTAAAACCACAAAAACAGCTCTCAGAGGTTATCAGAGAACTCTTGTGGGAAGTGAAACTAAGCATGGTCATGCATTTGTTAACAAAACATCTGATTGAACACATTGTGGGTGGGAAGGAAATTGCTTTGTGGGAGCCCGTGTGTGTGTGTGTGTGTGTGTGTGAGAGAGAGAGAGAGAGAGAGAGAGATATCCAATGCCTGGAACCTCACCCTGAGAGATGAACCTGCACTTAAATGTCAGGTGTCTACAAATCAGTGGGAGGTGAGTATTTGGGAGGAATCTCAGTATGAAGAATTCTCTACTGCTGACCTGTTTTATTTACTTGAATTATAGCTGGGACAGCAGGTAGTTCTATTCCTCTTTTACAATAAAAAGACACAGTGGTTGAATCATAGCTGTATGGTGGCGGTGCAGAAAATAAAAACCATCCCCATGTATTTTACTTTGTTACAAGAATAATAATATTTGGAGGGTAGGACAGTTGCCCTGTGGATTCTGTGCATTTATCCCATCCTGTTGCGGGCGCTTCCTAATACCCACGTGAACAACAGCACCTCGGTTTTACGGATGATTAATCCCAGCAACAGGCAAGTATGTTATCTGACAGACCAGCAGTGTGGGAAGACGATCTGCTTTCCTCGACTGTTTTTAAACTGCTCTTCCGTGAAGGGCGTGCACCTGCTGACGAGGGATCGCTCTGTGTTCCTCAGCCAGGAACACAGTCGCTGGGGCAGACCGTTCCTAGGATGGTTTCTTAGACAACTTTCACACTGCTTTTTCTGACCGAACTGAATGCTACCTTGATGGGGCTGGAATGTAGGTGGCAGCCACTGACTTTTTCAGCAGGCAGGAAGGTGGGGCCCCCAAGGGCCCAGCAGCTGGCCTGAGGATCTGCTGAATGGGGGAGGCCTGCCTCCTGCCTGCTGTAGCTCCTTTCTAAATTCAGGAATTTATGGACTTGTGTATACCACCAGAGGAAGTTGTGGGCTTGTAAGGACCCATGTGATTCAATTACACTCACCTTTTTTTAGGTCACCTGTGCCATAACATAACACGAACACAGGAATGATACCACATTCCCAGGTTCAGGTTCATAAAGGAGTATGACATTCATGGGTGGGTGGGGCGGGGTGGGGGAGGGTGGGAGAGGGGAGGGCGCTTTTAAAAAATCCTGACTATTTCTGGTTCTGCTGCTGGGAGTCAGAGAGAGGTATTTAAGAACAAGTGACTGAAATAAGAATGATACGGCAGGGGATGTAAGGCTTCATTAGCACTGCTAAGTATGTTTAAGTAACAATTGCAGTGGGTCTTATGGTCCCCTAGGTGTCCAAACTGTCCAATGCAGTGGTTCTCACAGTGTGGGCACAGGACCATCGGCATCGGCATCATCTGGGACCTTGTCAGGAATGCATATTGGAGGTCCCACCCCAGGCCTACTTAAGAAGGCACTCAGGGATTGTGGTTCCCTAGATCTGTGTTTTAAACCAGGTGATTCTGATACTACTCAATTGAGAACTGTTTCTCTAAAACAAGTTCCCAGATTGTTTCTTTCTTTCTCTCTCTCTCCCCTTCCTCCCTTCCTTCCTTTCCATTTTGTGTGTATGTGTGTGTGTGTGTAAATCAGGCCATCCCTAAGTAGACTTCTACATCCAATAGTCTGTGATTCTGTGACTATCACTAAAATGATTCCAGTGTATACACCAAAGGCACATGTACACATCATCGTGTGTGTGTGTGTGGACGCCCACACATGGGCGGTGGTTGAGAGCACGGGCTCTGGAGGTTTCTCTGTAACCAGATCCTGGCTCCACTAATCACTGGTGTGTCGCTGGGCAAGCTGCGTAGATCCTCTGAAGCTCAGTTTGCTCATTTATATAAGAAGCAAACAGCAGTACCTCCTTCAGAAGGGTACGAGGACCCAGTGAGATCATAGCCTAGTAGGCTGCGTGGCTGTCGGGTGTGTGATTCTTCGATCTTGCTGCATTTCTTTGAGCTTTCCCCTTGGGTACTTGAGGAACTGGGTCCCTAGCGGGGTTGAAGCCCCCAGACTCTCCATATCCAGAGACCCCAAAACCATGGCCTGAGTATGCAGGGTTAGCTGCTACTAGGCCTGAAGGTGGACCCTCTCAGATTCCTAGGGTCAGTTTAAGCCTTACCCTGGCAGAGGGAGGCACGTAGGTAGAGTGCGTACATAATTCTATAACTGCGTCGATCTACTTCTTTGGGCAGCTTAAAAAACACCAAGAGAAAATGACATACCGACGTCAGATCGGCTGAGAAGGGGAGAAAGAGGCTGGAGACAGCGGGCCTTTGTGATCTCTGAATGTCTGTTTTATGTTTGTTCATTTTTGTTTTTTAATGCTCTTGTGGCTTGTTCTGCCCCCCCGAGGAGCAGAAGGATTTAAGGTCTGGGTTAGAGGCAAGATGCGTCTGTCTGTAAAGTTTAGGGGAGCGAGTGTGTCACATGGAGAGACACGAAACACCCCTGCACACCTTGTCGCCCCCTGACTTCACAGACCCCAGCAGCCGAGCTGCGAGGAGTCTTGCCAGAGCTTCCTAAGAAGCCTGTATGGAGACAAAGCCCTTGTTGAGCCTGAAACAGGGAGAGAGGGGTGGCCCAACAGCCAGGTCTGCTTCCTCTGAGGGGGAGCTGCGTGCTGCTCAGCCTTCTGGATCGTTCTCAGCGCACTGATGTGGGAGGGAAGGCAGGCCACCCAGTGTGAATTGCTGCTGCCTGAAATGGAGTCCGTTCTCCCACGCAGAGGCAGGCAGTGACATGAGAGGCTGCTCCCCGCAGCTGATCCCCACCCGCAGCCTGTTCCCAGGCACCACATGGCTCCTTTGGCCTCAATGCCACCAAGAGAGTGGCTTAGCCTGGGAGACACCGCTCTGCTCAAAGCCACCAAGAACCGCAGGAGCGCTCAGGACGGGTTGCTGGCTGGGGGCCTGTGCAGCCCTGGGAAGACGAGTCCGAGCTTGCAGTTATGAGCTCTCTTCGAGGCTGATCTCCGGCTGAGGTTCTAAGCAGCTGCCATATGTCCACCAGCTTTCTGCGGGAGATGAGCCTCCTCCCCTCACACCTCGCCCTGTGAGCGCTCCTGGGGCTGCAGATCTGCAAGGTTACTGGGAAGCCTCACCATTCAGAGTGAGAGTCCCAAAGGCGCGCTCATAACTGCTTCAGCCGTCCCACACTTCATGTATTCCCCAGGAATGTGCTCTATGAATTAATTCATGTGGTCCCCTTCATGCAAGCCAAGGTTGAACAATTTGGGGGGCAACTAAATATACTTTCTTCTCCCCTCTGTTGCTCTAGAGAGCCCATCAATAATTTGATTCCAGTTAGCTGGAGTGCCAGAAAACAGAACATTCTGCAATACGAAACAATGTTCATAAAATGTCATGGTGGAAGGACCCTTGGAGACCAATATCCAACATCCTGAAGATATTTCTTAAATGGTGCTGAGTAAAGTGCTAGGAGTAAAATGAAGTCTATAGCACAATGTAACGTATGAAAATTAAAAATCCATACACAAGGGCCCCCCGGGTGGCTCAGTCGGTTAAGCATCTGCATTTGGGTCGGGTCATGATCCCGGGGTCCTGGGATCGAGCCCCAGGTTGGCCTGCTTCTCCCTCTCCCTTGGCCCCTCTTCCCTGCTTGTGCTCTATCTCAAATAAATAAAATCTTTTTTAAACACCCATATACAGAGCAAAACTCACAAAACTACACCCTATTGAATGAAAAATATTTTTCACATTGATATGGTCGCCTCTTGGGAGAAAAAAGATTAGTGCTGGGAATGGAGAAAGCAGGGAAAGGGGAATTAGAAGTGGAGGGAATAGGGAGGGGAAGGGAGGAGGGAGAGGGAACAGAGAGCTGAGGGAAAAACTTGTAATCATGATGACAGCAAACCATGTCTCAAGGAGTAGGAGTCACTCTACCCTTTAGAACAAAGTTCAAACACAAAAGGTAAAAGAGGAAGCAAGCTGTGGTGTAGTTCCTTCACTTTACACCTGGAGAAACCAAGGTTAGAAAGATTAATTCTTTGGCTCTGAGGTTTCATTGCCATCAGCGGCAGAAGCCAGGTATTTTGACTCCAACTTCACCGCTCTTTCTACTACGTCAAACTGCCACACATGTATTTATAATATGTTGATCCCTACCCTTTTAATGAGTAATTCATTGAGTTATAGTTTTAACTAGAGAGGTTGATCATTGCTGGTCTAACTCATAGGTTCTCCTCAGAGAAGCTACCCCACGCTCCTGAAAGACCATAGCCTTGCTGGACACCAGCTGACCCAGCCCTCCTCCTCCTGCGGTGGGCATCTGCTCTAAGGGCAGCCTCTCCCAGACACGGGGAAGGGTGCCCAACCATGCTGCTTTGCTCCGGACCGAGGGGATTCCCAGGAGGCAAGACTTTCAGTACGCACACAGGAAAAGTCCTGAGCCAACTGGGGCAAGTTGTTCATCCCTTCCGGAAGGGACTTCGGACCTGTGTGCTCAGGTTCAAAACCACAGAGGAGGCAATCAGGTTCTCAGAAACTGGGAGATGGAGGCCGTTGCCTGAAATAGAAGCGCCGTGGTCTAGAAAGATGGCAAGGAGAGTTGAAGAGCTGCTGTATTGATCACATGTAAGCAAAATTTACAAGTAGAAACTACGAGCAAGTAGAGGACATTGATTATATTTTAGGAAAGCTGACTTTCAGTAGCTTCTTCCTTAAAAACCACCGTGGCTAATTGCAGATCCTTGTGGAGACTTTTTCCAGATGCTTCTGTTTGCTGTCGCTGCTGCTTATGGTTTCGTTGCCAAGGAAAGGGCCACAGCAGACTCTTCTCTTCTGTTTTAAAGCTTGTTCTCTCCAAATCATGCTGCTTATCTTCCAAATTAAAAAGAAATGAGTAATATCCAGCGCACTCAGAAATCTCCAAGTTGGGAAATCCCAGAGCGACTCTTAATGGACTCCCACCTCTCCTCTTGGAGCTCATGAAGCTCTTAATCAGCCAAAGCTGAGGTGGCAGATTGTTTTTCCCAAAGGGAGCTATGACAACATGTCCCATTTCTCACCCTCTTCTGACATTTTACTTTGGCACCCTGGAGCTACTGTGAATGTCGCTGCTAATGGCTCACAGCTGATCCCAGTCCAGAGACTTGCCCTTAGCCAGGGGGAGCCTTCTCTCCCAGAGGATTATGCCCAACACCAAGAGATCCCCCAGCCAACCCCCAAAAGCCAAGCTGACATAAGGCCAGTCAGGCTGACGCTGGTCTCCAGCTGAGGACACATCCTTGCTTAGCATTCCCACAACCTTGCCCTCCTCTCTCCTTTTCTCCTGAAAGTACTTCCCTCACGTATTGCATGGATAAGTATCTCCCATTCCAGGCTGTATCTGGGGGCCCAACCAGGGACAGACTTCTCCTGGGGAAAGGAACATTTGTGCATGATTGATTGAAATCTATGTGTTGTTTGTGTGATTGTGATTTTTTTGTGCTAGAAAGAGTGCCTTCTTTTTAGTAATGTGCTATACTGGTATTGGCTTCCAGACTTCTCAATGCATAAGCATTCATTCATTCACTGAGACTTTCATTTAATAGCATTTATTGGCAACCCATGATATGCATAGAGTATGGAATAAGACCTGTTTTTTTTTTTTTTTAAAGATTTTATTTTTTAATTCATTCGAGAGAAAAAGCATGTGAGCAAGGGAAGGGGCAGAAGGGGAAGGAGAGGGAGAGAAAGAGAATCTCAAGCAGACTCCCATACTGTGTGCAGAGCCCCACTCCAGGCTTGATCACAGGACCCTGAGATCACGACCTGAGCCAAAACCAAGAGTTGGACGCTTAACCCACTGAGCCAGCCAGGAGCCCCGTGACCTGGTTTTTACCTGGTGAAGGAATGTATATTGTAGTAGGGAGGACTTACGTGTCACCACAAACTCTCAGAATAACATATAAACTACAACAAAGTAGTAGTCTACATCTAGAATGTAGAGAAAGGAGTGATTGATTTTGACTTAGAAAATAAGGGAAGAAAGACACATGAGGAGGGAGCATTTCAACAGAGCCTCCGAAGGGGGTAGCATTTTGGTAGCTAGAGGGTGCAAGGGAGGACATTCCAAAAACGGGACCACCGTGTAAAAGGCACCCATTCCTGGGGAGACATGCTGTGTTTTCTGATGTTCCTGAGAAGCAGTCTGTCTCCCATTGTAAATGTGCTTATCTCTGTTCTGTCCAATACGTGTTGAATGGATTTTTTGATAGGTGCCTTAGAGAGCAATATTATTTCTCTTATTTGTTTATTTCTGGAAGGAAGTCCTATGACAGCCCCAAGTACTGAGAGCAAAATCACTAGGTATTACTTACGGCAGCCACCACAGGGATTTCCTAACCTTACGTGGTGACAGGACCCACAAGAGCCCTTGGCTGGCCATTTTAGCCTTAAGTCAGCACCATCTTTGGACAGGAGAAGCCCAGTCCGATGCCTCCTCTGAAGCACCTCCCTCCAGGTCATCACCACCTCTGAGCCCCCAAACCAAATCTCCGTGGCTGGGTCATCTGCCTTTGACCCTGTCAGCTGCACCCCCAGAGAGCTGGCTCGCCACCACAGCGCACTCACAGCCTCCCTCCAGAACCATTTGCCCCAGGGATAGAGCCTCTTTTATTCAGATTTACATAAGTATGGGTACTGTGATGGTGCTGCACAAAGGAGGTCAATTAATGTTTATAAAATAAAATTTGATCTACCTGCTAGACCAGTCTCTTCCCAATGAGAAGGGATCACAATCAAGATAGAAGTATTGTTAAAGCAGGTGAACAGGACCAAAGGACACGTGTTGGCTCTAACGACTACAAGCCCTGTGACTTTTCCCTAGCCATGCAAGGAAGCAACAGCAAAAAACTGAAAAGACCCTAAAGGAGGTTATTATCCTATGAAAGTCAGCAATTCACCCAGAGGAACACTCCCAGTCTACTTTGCCACAGAGGGGTTTGCATGCATGGGTGACCTAACTATCCATCTCTCTGGTGAGTTTTCACAGGATCTTCCTTTGTATCTTTCTCTATTTTGCTACTTTTTCTATGTCTTTCGATCACTTTGAGGCTTGGTTTTATTCATCATCTTAGATTCCCCATGTCTCTCTTTATTCTCGCCTCTTCCTTCTTTCTTCCTGAATTAACTGGGATTAGAAGTACGCCAGGATCTATATCCACACATAATATGAGGTTTAGGTTTTCTGTTCTTTTGTTTTTATTGAGGTATAATTGGCGTACAGCATTGTATGAGTTTCAGGCATACAACATAATGATTCAACATTTGCAAAAGGATCTCCACAATAAATGTACTTCATATCCATCACCATACATAGTTACATATTTTTCTTCCCTGATGGGAACTTTCAAGATTTACTCTTAGCAACTTTCAAATAAGCACTACAGTGTAATTAACTGTAGTGGCTCAGTTTTAAGTACCATACATAGTGGAGAAACTAGCTGGGTGTTACTGGTATTCCCCCCACTCCCTTGCTTCCCCTCCGTCTTAGGAAAGTCTCTTCTTGCTAAGCCTCTTTCCACATGGGTTATGATCTTATCCCCTCCCTTAACTTTCCCGTCTCCCCTGTCCTAGCTCAAACCCTCTCCTTCCTTCCTTCCTTCACAGCCATCACACTACTGCACCGGATTACTTGAAAAATCGTTAACACGCCGCAGTGCCTCCATTCCTCACTCCTGTGCAATCCCTAAGCTGTGCCCCCACCATACCCCTCCATCCCTGCCTCCCACCTGAGGAAAATTACTCTGGCCCTGACCCTCAAACCAACAGTGCAGACTGATCCAGTGAACTTTCTACAGAGCGATTAATTTCAGGGAGTGGACCACGCACCTGTGTCCTTCACTCATTGCCCTCAGCTGTGAAGGCGCAGACTTCCTCTCTCTTCCCCTGAGACTCTGCTCTCCTCCCCTCACTGGCTCCTCCCCCTACTTGTGAAAGGTCAGCTGCTTTCCTGAGGACGGGCTCCCCCGGCTTCAGGATTTCTTACCTTCCCTCCTCATCTCCAGGACCTCCCTTACCAAAGCCCTGGGCAGTGTCTCAGTGTATCAGTGGGCCTGGGGTCTGAAGGGAGGCATTTTCATGCACAAATGTAGCCTTTTGTAAGATGTGTGTAGCCTCCTATAAGGTGCTCCTGTTTTTCACCTGGTTTTCACCATTTAGCAAATAGGGCCACCTGGGCCTTGTTGCTTCCTGGGCCTTGGCTCTGAGGCTTTGGGATTGGCCCACAGAACTCAGCTGGGAAGCGCCCTGTGCAGGCTCAGAGAAGGTTCAATGGTGGTGGGGGGCATGGGGGGTAGCTAGTTAACCATTCACCTCCCTCCTACTGGGGGCATTGGCGGGGTGGCCCCAGCCCCAGTGCTCCTGACCCATGTTTGGAGCCCGTCCCTGCACCCACGTGGCCACGGAAGCCAGAAGCCCACAGTGGCACCCCAGACTTCTCAACGCGCCTTGTTGTTGGGATTCTGTTCACAAGCACTTAGAAGAACTCCGAGAAAATCACGTCTTCGTAAGTGTCTTGTTCTAAGAAAAATGTGCAGATTTGAGAGTGAGCCATAACACCTTAACATGAGCTTTTCTCCCCCCAATTATTGTCATCATCATCATTATTATTATTGTGGAATGTTGGTGGGAAATGTTGAAAAGTCAGGAAAGTTGAAAGTACAGTGAAAAGCTATATATCCTCCATCTTCTTCAACAACTATGAATATCTGCCAGCCTTGTTTCATCTCTCTGTATCTGTGTGCATGTGTTTTTAACAATTCTGCATATTACTCAGTGATCACCATGGTAAGGATAGTCGCCATCTGTCCCCATACAACCTTACTACAATATTGTTGACACTGTTCCCTCTGCTGTACTTTTCATCTCTGTGACTTATTTATTTTATAACCAGAAGTTTGTACCTCTTAATCCCCTTTACCTGTTTCACCCATCCCTCTACCACCTCCCTTCTGGCAACCACCATTTTGCTCTTTGTATTTATTACTCTGTTCCTGTTTTTTTGTTTTTGTTTTATTTGGGGTCCACGTATAAGTGAAATCATACGGTATTTGTCTTTTTCTGTCTGACTGCTTTCACTTAGCATGATGCCCTCTAAGTCCATTCACATTGCAAATGACAAGATTTCATTCTCCTTTATTTTTTTTTAAAGATTTTATTTATTTATTTGACAGACAGAGATCACAAGTAGGCAGAGAGGCAGGCAGAGAGAGAGGGGGAAGCAGGCTCCCCGCTGAGCAGAGAGCCCGAAGTGGGGCTCAATCCTAGGACCCTGGGATCATGACCTGAGCCGAAGGCAGAGGCTTATCCCACTGAGCCACCCAGGCGTCCCTCATTCTCCTTTATCACTGAGTAATATTCCAGTGTATATTTGCTACATCTTTTGTATCCATTCCTCCAAGATGTAACCTCCAAGATGTGGACACTTGGGTTACATCTATAACTTGGTTATTGTAAATAATGCTGCAATAAACATCGGGGTGTATATATCTTTTCAAATTAATGTTTTCATTTTCTTTGGGCAAATATCCAGTAGGAGAATGCCTAAATCATATGGTAATTCTATTTCTAATTTTTGGCAGAATCTCCATACAGTTTTTCAGAGTGGCTGTGTCAATTTATATTCTCACTATCAGTGCATGAGGGTTCCTTTTTCTTCACATCCTCAACAATGCTTGTTATTTCTTGTCTTTTTGATACTAGCTATTCTGCCTCGTGTGAGGCATGACCTCATTATGATTTTGATTTGCATTTCCCTCGTGATGAGTGACATTGAGCATCTTTTCATGCATCTGTTGGCCATCTACATGTCTTCTTTGGAAAGATGTCTTTTTGGGTCCTCTGCCCATTTTAAATTGGATTGTTTGGGGTTTTTGGGTTGTATTTTGAGTTGTGTAAGTTCTTTATGTATTTTGGATGTTAATGCCATATCAGATACATTATTTGCAAATATCTTCTCCCGTCCTGTAGATTGCTTTTTCATTTTGTTGATGACTTCTTTCACTGTGCAGAAATATTTTATTTTGGTGTAGTCCTAATAGCTCACTTTTTTCCCCTATTTTTTTAAAGATTTATTTATTTATTTATTTATTTAACAGAGAGAGAGAGAGAGAGAGAGAGAGAGAGAGAGATCACAAGTAGGCAGAGAGGCAGGCAGAGAGAGAGGAGGAAGCAGGCACCCCGCTGAGCAGAGAGCCTGATGCGGAACTCGATCCCAGGACTCTGGGATCATGGCCTGAGCTGAACGCAGAGGCTTTAACCCACTGAGCCACCCAGGTGCCCCTAATAGCTCACTTTTGTTTCCCTTGCCTGAGGAGACACGTCCATAAATATGTTGCTTAGGGGGATATCCAAGGGATTATGGCCTGTGTTTCCTTTTAGGGGTTTTATGGTGTTGGGTCTTATATTTGGGTCTTTAATGCATTTAAATTTATTTTTGTGTATGGTGTGAGGAAGTGGTACATATTTTTTTTGAATCATTGGAAAGTAAGTTGTAGACATCATGATATTTGAATCCGAAATACTTAAACACACATCTAAGAATATGGACATGCTTCTCTCTAACCACAAAAGCATTATTACACTTAAGGAGATTAATAATCATTCTACAATATTATCTAAGAGCCATGCTCTATTCAAAATTTTCCAGTCATCCTAAGAAACTTTTATAGCTTTGTTTTCACCAAATCAGGATTCACCTGAGATTCACATGTTACATTTTGTTATTATTTCTTTTGGGTCCATTTATTTTATTTTATTATATTTTACATATTTTGTTTATTTATTTGAGAGAGAGAGCAAGAGAGCACAAGCAGGGCAGAGGGAGAAGCAGCCTCCCAGCTGAACAGGGAGCCCGATGCGGTCCCTCGATTAGAGGACTCTGGGATCGTGACTTTACCAGATGCTTAACTGACTGAGCCACCCAGGTGCTCCTCTTTGGGGTCTATTTAAAAAAAATTTGTTTACTGGGGTGCCTGGGTGGCTCAGTCATTATAAGCAGCTGCCTTCAGCTCAGGTCACAATTCCAGGGTTCTGGGATCGAACCCCACATTGGGCTCCCTGCTCAGTGGGGAGCCTATTTCTCCCTCTGTCTACTCCCCCTACTTGTGCTCTCTCTCTCTCTCTCACTGTGAAAAAAATAAAATCTTAAAAAAATGTTGTTTACTCATACAAAATCAACATAATTTTAATGCATCCATTTTAAATATATAGTTTGAGTTTTGAAATATATATATATATATATATATATATATGCACCTTTACAGCAATCACTCCAATCAAAATATAGAATATGTTCTCTCATGCCACCTTTCCAACCAATCACCCCTTCACCCCCTGTCCCAGGCAACCACTGATCTGATTTTTATCACTATAGAATAGCTTTACCTGGTGAAGAACTTCAGAAATCTAGTAATATAGCTTGTATTCTTTTCTGTCTGATTTCTTTTGATCAGCATATATTTTTGAGACATGTTTATGTACGAGTCACTTGTTCCTTTTTGTTGCAGAGTAATATTCCATGGTGTGAATATACTGGTTTATTTATCCATTCACCCACTGATGAACATCTGGGTTACACTTAGTTGGAAGCTCTTGTGATTAACGCTGCTATGAACATTCTTGTACAAGTCGTTTTGTGGACACATGTTTTCAGTTCTCTGGGGTAAAAGTCTAGAAGTAGAGTTGCTGGATCATACAGTTCATGTATGTTTAACTTTATAAGAAGCTGCCAAACTGTTTCCCAAAGTGTTCATAACATTTCACACTCTTTCCAGGAATGTGCGAGAGCTCTAATTTCTCCACAGCGTCACCAGTGCTTAATATTAAAAACCTTTTTGCTTTTTGCCATTTTACTGGGGATGTAGTGGTATCTCAGTGTGGTCTTAATCTGTATGTCCCAGATAACTAGAGAAGTTGTATGTCTTTTCATGGGTTTATTGCACATCTATATAGTATACAGGTGGCCCTTGACAATGTGCGTTGGAATCATGCAGGTCGACTTATATGCAGATTTTTTACAGTACTGTAAACGCATTTTCTCTTCCTTATGCTTTCCCTAACATTTTTTATCTAGCTTACCGTATTATAAGAATACTGTACATAATACATACAAGATACAAAATATGTGTGAATTGACTGTTTATGTTATTGGTTAAGGCTTCCAGTCAACAATAAACTATTAGAGTTAAGTTTTGGGGGAGTCAAAAATTATATGCAGATTTTTGACTGCACAGAGGATCAGACGGTTGGCAGCCCAGCCCCCATGTTGTTTAAAGGTCCACTGTATATTCTTTTTGTGATCTGTCTTTTCAGATGTTTGCCTTTTTAAAAATTGGGTTATTAGTTGTTGTTGACTTGCACCTATGAATCTTTTACCAGGTTTATGCATTATAAATAATTTCTTCCAATGCCTTGACTTTTCATTTTCTTAATGGTGTTTTTTGAGGAGAAGTTTTTAATTTTGATAAAACCCAATTTATCAATATTTTCTTTTAAGATTTGTGCTTTTTTTTAAAATACATTTTATTTATTTATTTGACAGGCAGAGATCACAGGTAGGCAGAGTGGCAGGCAGAGAGAGAGGGAGAAGCAGGCTCCCCACTGAGCAGAGAGCCCAACTCAGGGATTGATCCCAGGACCCTGGGATCACAACCTGAGCCGAAGGCAGAGGTTTTAACCCACTGAGCCACTCAGGTGCCCCAAGATTGGTGCTTTTTTGTGTTTTGTCTAAAAATCTTTGCCTCCCCAAGTTTAGAAAGGGTTTCTTCTATGTTTTTTCCTAGAAGTGTTGTAGTTTTGGCTTTAACATGTAGACCTATAATCCCTTTAGAGTTCATTTTTCTATAGAGAGTGTGAAACTGTTGTTTAGATTTTTTTTCAAACATGTAGCCGGTTTTCCTTGCACCATTTGTTGAAAAGACTATTTTCCCCCCACTGGATTACCTTAAAAAATAAATTGACCAGAGATACGTGGGTCTACTTCTGGACTCTATTCTGGTCCATTGTGTATCCTCTGCTGATACCACAATGATTACCAAGATGTTATAGTTGCTCTTGAGATCAGTGTGTAAGTCCTTCAAACTGTTCTTTTCCAAAATTATTTTGAATCTTCTGGTCCTTTACAGTTTCATATGAATTTCATAATAAGCTTCCCAATTTTTATTTTTTAAAATGCCTGTGGAGGTGGTGATTGGGATGGTTTGAATCTACAGATCTGTGGGGAAAACTGACATTTTAAAAATATTGATTCTTTCAATCCATGAACATGGAAAATCTGTCCATTCACTTGAAGCTTATTTAATTTCAACAGTGGTCATTTTCAGTACCCAGTATGTTTGTGTATACATGTACACATACATACACATACACATATATACACACACATTTATCAGAAACATTCATTTTTTGACCTTGTGAATAATATTTCTTTTCCCAGTTGTTTGTGCCGAAATACAGACATACAATTGATTGCTATATATTGACCTTGTGTTCTCCGTCTCTACTGGATGTCCCTTTTTGGTTTTAGTAGCTTTTCCATCAAATCCTGAGGATTTTCTATGTTCACAACCATGTTTATTTCTACCTTTCTGATGTGTATACTCCTTTTTTTCCTTGCCTTTTGGCACTGGCTATGACCACTGCAGAATCTGGACTAGAAATGGTGAAAGAAAACTTCCTTCCTTGTCTCTGACCTTAGAAGGGAAATAGTCATTTACCAAAAAGTATGATGTAGAAAAAGAAAAAAAGCATTTTACAAAACTCAAAATCCATTCATGATTAAAGTTCTTGGTAAACTTGGACTAAAAAGTCAATGGGATCTATCCTTGTTGTTTTCTTTGAAGATTGTTAAGTTTTGATTTCACGGGAAGTTAATTTGTATGTGGATTAACCTGATAGTTTGAAGACTTACTTTTAAGCTTTACTAAGGCAGATCTAGAGTAGCTAGTTAGCCCTAATCCTGAAGTGTTACCTACTCCAAGCCCTTGGGATTCAGTAAGGCTTTCCACACTGGTTGATCAAAACTCAAGCATCTCCCATCTCTGCATGAGCTCCAAACAGCTCTTATGTTTACAGCAACATGGTTTCTTTCAAGTTTGTGACATCTCCCCCATACATGTAAAACTTAGTATTTAGCCAAAGGCTCAGAGGGAATCCCATGGCCTGGAACTCTTTCTCTGGTTAATTTCTTCCTCAGAAATATTCTGCTGTGGAAATTCCAGCTGCCCCAACTCGAATCACCTGTCTTGTCAGCTCTGTGAGACCTCTGTATTCTGTTTGGGTTCCCCTGCCTGGGTTGGGAGATGCAGATGCCTCTAGTTGAAAGCCTGGGTGACTATAGGCTCACCTTGTTTGTTTCCTTTCTCTCAAAAAGTCCAGCCCTGTGCCGCCAATTTTTTCATGTCTGTAAACAATTATTTAATGTTTTATCCAGGGTTCTAATGGTGTATGGCTGAATAGCTAGCCAGTACCACTTACTCTGTCATTGATGAAGGAGAAGAGTCACCAGTCTCTTAATTAAGAACGGGGTCAGCAAAGTTTTTCTGAAAGAGCAGGATAGTAAATACTGTAGTTTGCAGGACACACTGTTTCTGTTGCACTCACTCAGCTATGTCATCATAGCACAAAAGCAGCCACCCACGATACGTAAGCTAATAAGCATGACAGCATTCTAGTAAAATTTTATTTACAAAAATAGACAACTGACTTGCAGGCCATGGTTTGGCAACCTTTGATCTAGAACAGTCTCTCTGCCTGTTTCCCTCTTGTCGTAGACTCTTTCAAGAGCCACCCCAAGTCATCTTCTGAATCCCCCAAATTCTGGGTTCAAGTACTTATTTTCTGAAGATACTGTGTTATACATTCCTTCATCCCCTGTGTTTTCTGTAAGCTGGTAGGTAGGACAAGAAGCTTTACGAGAGTGACGTTCGATATTTGGGGGCAAGAATTTTGTCTTAGGTAATGCTGGGAATATTAGCTTTTGACAAAGCAGCATCAAAGTCAGTGCAGTTGTGTTTCATTCATTGATGAATTCGGTCACTCAGCCATCCACCATCCTTCCATTGAGGATCTGTGGTGCACTCCCTCTTCGAGGTGCAGCGCTGAGTGTCCTGACATGCCCAGCGATGTGGTCCGACTGCCGGCAGGACTGCTAAGGGGCAGAAAAGCACAGTGCTAAGAAGCCAGCCCCTTGCTCTGTTTTCCTGGCCCACTGTCAGAGGGCTACCTTGATCTGAGGTAATTGTAAAAGTCCAGATTCACCAGCCCCTCAGACCCAATGAGATAGAAAGAACCTTTTGGTGAGATCCAGAAATCCAAATCCATACCCAATTCCATTGTTAAAGGAGGTCAAAGGAGGGGCGCCTGGAAAGCTCAGTCGGTTAAAGCCTCTGCCTTTGGCTCGGGCCCTGATCCCAGGGTTCTGGGATTGAGCCCCGCATCGGGCTCGCTGCTCAGCGGGGAGTCTGCTTCCCCTTCTCTCTCTCTGCCTACTTGTGATCTCTGCCTGTCAAATAAATAAATAAAAATCTTCAATTAAAAAAAATAAATAAAAGGAGGCCAAAGGGAAGCAGATGTGATGAAAGTCACTTTGTCAGGGGGGAAGCTCTCCACCTGGGAGGAGGCTGCATTTCCTGACTTCCCACTGGGTCTACCAGGAAGAAAGACATGTCTTGCAGCCCAGGGGTCAGGCAGCCCTCCAGTTAGAGGAGAAAAGGTTCTTGGTCTCAAGGACTGTGATGATTTAAAAATACGTCCACAATTCTTTGAGACTCCTTTGTTGAAAAGGTAGAGAGATGCCTCTCTCCTTGAGTGTGGGCCGGCCCTAGTGGCTTGCTTCTAGCAGACAGAATGGGGCAGAAGTGATGATGTTTGCCCTCAAGACTAGATCCTGAAAAGCACTGCAGCTTCCTCCTGTCTTTCTCTGAGATCCCTCGCTCTGCAGGAAGCCAGGTGTCATGCTGTGCAGCCCTGTGACTGTCCTTGAGGAGAGGAACTGAGGTCTCGTGCCAGCAGCTGGCATCACTTGCCAACCCCGTCCTCTGCCCCCTGAGTCTCCAGTTGAGGCAGCCAGCTTGAAAACGACACTGCGCAGGGACCCACAAGCTTTTCTGTTTGACACATGTGTCTTCTCAACCGGCTGCTGACCTCACAGTGAAATTCCCAGGCAGAAACCTACTCCAGGCCTCCAAAGAATTGGGACTTGGAACGTCCACCCCACCCCCGGGTGAACTATGCTTGGAGATGACGCCATTGCCCCTTCCTTCCCCACAGAGCACTCTTTGGAGGCTTCTGTCTGAATGGAAGGCAGCTGGGCAGCCCCCCTTCTGGCAGGGAAACAGCTTTTCTCAGTGCCGAGCCTGCAGCGCGTATGGGTATCAATATTGGCACCTTTATTTCATTAACACCCTGTTCTAACAAAGCCAGCTGACTCACCATGATTTTGGAAAAATAATAAGACAGCGCACCGATGCCAAAATACTGCAGTCAATTCAGTAGGGCCTGTGGAAAAAAAGTTAAAATGTAAGGACTCACCAACACCTCCTGGTTTAGAGTGAGTCTGGGAAGGAGGGAGCGAAGTACGGTGTTCTGGGGACCCCCCGTTGGTCTGAGTTTGCATTTGACATCTCTCTGCAAGGTAAGAGTGAAAAGTGACTTTGCTTGCCTCCACAGAGATTGGAGTTGATTTTTTTTTTTAATTAGACGACAACTGAGGAAATAATGTGCAAAATATATAAACAGTTCACTGAAAAAAAGATTCAAAAGGCTCCTAATATTTGAAAAGAATCCCAATTCACTCATTAAAAAAATATAAATGAGGGACGCCTGGGTGGCTCAGTTGGTTAAGCAGCTGCCTTCGGCTCAGGTCATGATCCTAGCGTCCTGGGATCGAGTCCCACATCGGGCTCCTTGCTCGTCGGGGAGCCTGCTTCTC
>NW_019154103.1:0-38173 GCF_002288905.1 Enhydra lutris kenyoni | reverse complement strand
TCCTGGGCTAGGATCTCTCTTATCAGAAGGGCAAAAATCCAGAAGTTGGATTTGGATAACACATTCTGTTGTTGAAGTGGTAAGGAAATAGGCACTTATGTCTTTTGCCAGTTAGAGCATGAGAGGCATCCCCCCACCCTCTGAGGAACAATTGGCATCATCTCTCCCAATCACACCCTCGTTTCCCTGTTAAAGTGGCCATGTCATGCAGAGCTTGCTCTGAACCTAGACCTTGTCTAATCAAAAACAACAGAAGCACAAGGGTATTCACTGTGGTATTATTTATAATATTAAAAGATTAGAAACAAACCTAAAGGTCCATAATTAGAGGAAGGGCTGAGCACATGGTATAGTCACGCTATGGGGTACTATGTAGCTATACCAAAAAATGAGAAAGGTCTCTACCTATGGAGTCATTGGCAATAGATAGTATTAGATGAAAAAAGCAAGGAGCAGAGTAGCATGTATTCGTGTGTGCGCCTACGTACATAAACACAGGCCTATAAAATTAGCAATGTTGTATCCCATATATCAGTATATATGTTGCAATGCATATTAGTGTTCATATATAAAATACATTATATATACATTATATGTAATGTATATATTATACATTATATAAAAATGTACATTATAAAATATAAGTATCAAAAAGGAAACACCAGGGGGATACAACTGAAACTAATAAGAGGAATGATGACTTAGAGGGGTAGGTGGGACAGGGGAGAGGAGTAAAGGATGGAACCATCCTTTATGTACACTTTTTAATATAGCATATGTTTTATGTGTTCAAAGATAAAGTTAAATTGAGGCACCTGGGTGGCTCAGTGGGTTGGGATCCAACTCTTGATTTCTTTGGCTCAGGTCATGATCTCAGGGTTGTGGGTTTAAGCTCCATGTCGGGCTCCACACTCAGTGGGGAGCCTGCTTGGGATTCTCTCTCTGCCTCTCCCTCTGCCCCTCCCCTTGCTCATGCTCTCACTCTCAGTCTCTCTCAAATAGTAAATCTTTAAAAAAATTTAATTTAAAAGCAAAATTAACATTAATATTAAATATAAATGGGGATAAATGACCCTAATTGTATGTCACATTAGTAATACAGAGAAAAAGAATTATTTAAGTGACTTCCAATTTTCTACTCTAAGTTTATATTTGGGCTTAATGAAATATATCTTAAGGATTTAAAAACTTCAAAACTCTTTTCCTTTACTCACTAATTTTATTAGTAGTAATATTGAATTATAATTCAAAGGGATAAAGAATCCCAAAGTCAGCAGCCTACTATGGAAAGAAGAGACTCTTTGAGACTTACAGACTCCAGTTTGAGCTCCTTTCCAGGGCTGAAGGGCACCCCAGAAACAGCCCAGCGTGGGAGCAGAGCAGTGACCTGCCCATGGTCACATCTAACTGGGCATTATGAGCCCTTTTCAGTGCATAGCCACAAAGGACACAGGCCTGGTGAAAGCCATCAGGATCTGCCAGACAGCACCCATGGGACCTGTAGTAACTTGTCACTTCTCACAGAGCAGCAGGGAGGAGACAGGGCAGGGAAGCTGCTTGGCCTGGCACCTGTCGGAGCTGGGCTTCAACTCCAACACTGCAGGTTCCCCAGAGAGAGCAGCAGTGGGAGGGCGTTCAGCTCCTAGCAACTTTACTGCCTGAGCACCACGAAGTGGGAGGAAAGCTTGAGAGCCTGAGGATGAGAATCTAGGAGGTGAGTGAGTGCCTACAGGCCTTTAAATAAGTGCCCTTTGAGTGGTTGAGCATGCGAGAACGTGGTGGCTCATCTACCCCCACCAACCTACCTTACCCACCTTCTAGCCCCTTCAGGGCCAAGCAGCTTCCAGAAAGCAGATGGAGCAGTGAACTTCTAGCACTGACCCCATCTCAGCCCCCGACCCTCACCCCACAGCAGATAGGGGCACTCCCCCGAGTGAGGTGAGGGACAGATACCCCTTTCAAACAATCACATGCATCACCCAGCTGAAATCTGCCCCCTTCCCCACAAAGCCTTTTTCACCTGGGAAAGCTGCATCCAAGCCTCTCCTTTGCTCCTGTTGGGGCACTTGGGTTGGTAGCAGCCAACTCCAAGAATCCAAGGTATGCCAGATCCCAGGAGGGCTCGTGGCATGTAGACAGACCATGCCTGGTTCCCCACCAAGGGTCAGAGGATGTCTCACCCTTCTGGGCCACCTACCACCCCTGCAGTGTGCTTCCCAACTTCTCTCTCCTTTGGAGAAGTTCCTACACCAGAAGCGCAAGGATCGGGTTTTCCTACATCCAGGGCGGTAGCAGGAGGAGCCCAGCCCACCCCTCTGACTGGGGGAGCTCTCCTAACTGACTCATCGGAGGCTGAGAGGCACTGAGAGGAAGGAAGTCTCATACTATTCTCATACTATTTCCCATTCAGACATTTTCAAGCATTTTCCATTTCAACCTGAAGAATATTTTCTTCTGCTCCACCTTGTCAGGACAAACATCGATGTTCCCAGCAGTAGGCACCCAGCAGTCCTGACTGCTCCCAACACAAAGAAACATGCCTTCCCAAATACATGAGTCCAAAGTCCCCCAGTCTGGAAATTTGGAAGGACTCCCCATATGAAAGAGGCAAGGGCCTCTGACTTGGTTTCCCCATGCCCCTGGGGTTGTCTCAAGCATCCCTGACGGAGCCGCCAGGAAGGCTCGACTGACGAGACTGTGTGAAGCCCGCATCCACACTGGGGTGCTGATGGCAAACCCACATTCTTTCCTTTTAAGACCCTTAGCATGGGCTGGGTTGTGTGAAGGCCTAGAAGTCACAAGGGACTCATAATCCCAGATAATTCAGCCCACATGGTGTGGCCTCTGCCATTTCTATTGTCCCCACAGGCAGTGTTTCCCAGGTTCCCAGATGAGAAGCACTACCGTCCTGGAGATGTGGATTTATTGGCCCAGTCTGGAATGGAACTCGGGATGTTAACTTTTTCAATAGTTAATTCTGGTTCTTATCATTGTGGGCCCTCATAGATCCCTCCAGACTACTGTCTGTCTTCTGCCCACCTGAGGCCACCTTCTGAGGTTCACTTCCTATCTTTAGACCCATTCCTTTCCTATGACTTGCCCTGGAATGGTGCCTCCCTTCCAGGGCCACCCACCACCTGCCTGACCTCATTCCTCTGCAAAGCAACCATATCAAAGGCCAACAGACACATCACAGCAGGATGTCCCACAGGCCTCGCCCTACCCCACTGCCACCTCTCAGGTGGAAACTGGATGACCACATACTTGCTTCTCCCTCAGCTATCATACTCTGGAAACATGCTTCCCTTGGCCTGTTGTGTTCCTCCTAAGCTTGTAAACTAAAGAAAGAACAAAGGGACTTTGCCTGGTCCAACATTAGCTTTTCATTTCAGTAGAATTGGTTGATTGGGTTAGTCCACTTAACTGACCCCAGGAGAGGACAAAGAGTTCACAAGAACAGGTTCTCGTGGCATGGAGGCAGTGTGGCCATACAGTGTGTCTGGCATGGGTCATCCCACCTGACCTCACAAAGCTCCTCACGGTTCTCCACAAGGTGGGTATCATGCCTCCCAATACCACAGGAAGGGACCCAGGCATAAGATTTTCTATGCCACTTACGAGAATGTTTCAGTCTCCGAAAAACAAGTAACACATGTGGGAAGATATCCAATATGCTTAGTCACTAGAGAAATGGAAATGAAAACCAGAATGAGACACCATTTCATGCTAACTAAGATTGCTATAGTAATAATGATGATGGTGATCCTGGTGGTGATGGTGATGGCGGTGATGGTGATGGTGATGATGGTGCATTGGAACTCTCATACACGGCCAGGGGGAGTGGAAAAAGGTACGACCTCTGTGGGCGACAGTTTTCATTTCCTCAAAAACTTAAAATTAGCATATGGTCCAGCAATTCCATTCCTACATATATAACTAAAAGAAGTAGAACAGGCACTCTAATGGATGCTTGTACACAAATGTCTGTAGCTGCACTTATCGTAATAACAAAAAGTGGCCACAACCTGGATTTCCACCAATGGGTGGATGAGTAAACTATGGCTTATCCATACAATGCAGTATCCCTCCGCTCTTAAAAGCAATGAAGTATTGATACATTTTGTGATGTGGATGAATTTCAAAAAACATCATGAAATACCTGGAAAAGGTAAATCTACAGAGACAGAACAGATTGGTGGTTCCCAAGGGGTAAGGGGAAGGAGGCAATCGAGAATGACTGTTTAATGGGTTTTCTTTTGGGGGAATGAAAATATTTTGGAATCAGAGGAAGTGGTCATACAATGTTATGAATGTACCCAATGCCACTGAATTGTTCACCTTGAAATGGTTCGTTTTATGTTATATGAATTTTGCTTCAATTAAAAAAATGTTGGGGTGCCTGGGTGGCTCAGTTGTTGGGCATCTGCCTTCAGCTCAGGTAATGATCCCAAGGTCCTGGGATGGAGCCCCGCATCAGGCTCCCTGCTCGAAGGAAAGCCTGCTTCTCTCTCTCCCTCTCCCCCTGCTTGTGTTCCCTCCCTTGCTGTCTCTCTGTCAAAAAATAAATAAAAATCTTAAAAATAAATAAAAATAAAAATAAATGTTAACACATATGAACGAAAAATTGAGTGACTGTCCAGTGGGTGGGTTTTTGGAAGCTGTCACCATTTGCCAGAACCTTGACAGGCATAGGGTACATCTTCTATGACCAAATGATTTGCCCCAGCTCTGCCATCTGTGACTTCAGTCTGGCAGTAGACTTCCTCACCCTCGGGGACCTCTCACAGTGCCCCAGGTTCTCCAGGCTCCACCTTGCTGAGCACTGTGGAGACTGACAGAGGTTGAATAGACTTCCCTAACCAGAAGGTCAGACTTAGAGCTGAGACTTTCTAACTGCATTTTATTTATTTTTTTTTTTTAGGATTTTTTATTTGTTTATCTGAGAGATAGAGACAGAATGCACGAGTAGGCTGAGTGTCAGGCAGTGGGAGAGAGAGAAACAGGCTTTCTGCTGAGCAGGGAACCCGATGTGGGGCTCCATCCCAGGACCCTGGGATCATGACCTGAGCTGAAGCAGCCACTTAACCAACTGAGCCACCCAGGAGCCCTCTAACTGCATTTTAATTTTATTAGCATACAAAGGTAAAATACTTAGTTACAATCCCAGCTCTGAGCCATTGAAAGATCTTGGTTATTGAGGAGAAATCCTATGTGTTTAAAACTAAGTCAGTCTACCTAGAAATTTCAGCTTCATCATTTTAAACAAATAACAGTAGGAGGAAGTGGTAATAATCCACCCTTTGTTCTAATTTTAAAATGTGAATAACTAACTTTCCAGGGAAAAAAAGCAGCAGAATTTTAAGAGCAGTTCAATCCAATAAATGTCCAATTCAGAGAGAGAGAGAGCAGTGCTGCTGGTACAGACTGTTTCCCATGATTTATGGTGGTGGCAATTTCCACGAAATCAGTCATGACTTTGGTGAAACTAGTGGAGCATTAACGCCCTTAAGTTCTGCTTTTAGGCAATTAACTGCTGGGTAATACAGATTTTTATAGGGGCTATGGCTTGTGTAAAGGCATAAAATGTGCACATTTTTGCTACATCAAATTGTGTTATCAACCGTGCTGTTACTATAGATTTTCATTTTCTCAAAGTCAGTTTCTCACAGGTACAACTGCTAACACTTAGTGGTTATTTCTGATTTCTATCTAGAATTAAATACTTACCATGCTGCCCAACTCTTTGGTTCATCAGTAGCCTCATAAGACTAAAAGTTGGTGGGCCATGCAGTCAGACCAGCACATTGTAACAGAAAGGCATCTCCTTCCTGGACCTCTCCAGGGGAATTGAGTTATCCCAGGAGCCCAAGAAATCTCTTTTCTGAAATTGTCACTTCACTGTAAGGAGGCTTCCAGATATGAGTGAGCTGAAAATGCCCCAGTGTAAAAGGCCTAGTTACCTTCTTACAAAATGAAAGAAAGAAAGGGGAACATGAGAGGAGGAAGAATGAAGAGAGGGAGAGGGAAGAAAAGAAGAGGAAGAAGAAATAATAAAGAAATGAGAGTAATCTGGTTTCTCTGCCCAAAAGCAGTTAACACTGGAAACAGAACTGGGTTAACCACGAACAATGGCCTCTGGTCAGCCTTTGAGCAGCACACGATAACGACTTCCACAACCCTACATGGGTTCAAAACTCAGCTTCACCATTTAGAAGCGCTGTGACCTGGAATAAGTTAAGTAGCCTCTCAGAGCCTTTGTTTCTTCACCCACCACTTCGAATGTAGCAGGTCTCAATGAGAGAACCGACTATAGGTGGGCTGGAGGCACATGATGTCTCCTGTGGTCCAGAGCACGCTTGATCCAGAACATTCGCTACTGATGTGGATGCTGCAATGCCAGGGGAATCAGAACAGAGCCGGTGCCATGGTATTTTTTTTTTTTTTTATTAAAAAACAAATTAAATAAAATAGTGGTCGATTTATAGAAAATGGAACCAGAGTCCACAGTTCATGGTGGGGAAGGCTCAGAAGATGGAGATGACGTTGCGGTTGCCGCCATTTCTTTTTCTTCATATCTGGGAGGCAGTTCGGGGGAGAGATGTGGAGTGATTAAGATCTCAGAGGACACAGCAGTCCCAGAAATGGTGTATATAGATTCACGATCTCTCTCGGAGGCTGTGCCTTGGCCCTCAGGAGTTGAAGTCCTACTAAAAAGGAGGGAGAACAGAAAGGGAAGAGAGGGGAACAGTAACATACCATAAGTATGAGGTTCTTTTCAAATGTTGGATTACATGTGTTTAGGAGTATTTAGAAATTACTAAGGAGTAATTTCTTCCCTATTCTGTTTCTTACAGGTATGCCTTGATTCCCTTCCTTCCTTAGAGCCAACTGTCACATTAAGAGAGTTTTACCCCATTGCTCTTTCTCTTGTCATCGAGAAGACATGACAAGGTAAGAACGTGTCATTGCCATCCAGAAAGCATACACGCGTGCAGAGTTACTATTCTCTACCTTTCTGTCTTTGGAGACAGCTCACATAAGGGAAACAAACTTACACAAAGAGAAAATTAAATCATAATCCAAAAACGTGAAGGAAGTCAAGAAAGCATACTGGCTCCTGGCATGAGCTCTAGTAAAGGGCAGACCTGCCTCTGAATTGCCACTCTGCTGCTTTCCAGCTGTGTGATCCTGAACAAGTTATTTCACCTCACTAAGCCTTGGTCTCCTCATCTGTAAAACAATGAGTGCCATCTCAGCTACCCAGGAGAATTACACGAGAGAATATGAGCAAAGCCAGATGTGGCACTCAGAAATCATGGTAGCAGCAAGTAGGAGTTTGTTTTAAGTTAACAGACATTTATTTAGGGCTTGGGCAAGCTCATCATTGGAGAAAAGAATACAAAAATTCACTAACAGAATTACGCAAATGTCCAGGACCTTATCTCCCCTTCCTCCAGGCAGGACAATTCCTAAATCCATCTCTGGATCTCTGGCCCACCACCCTGTCAACTTCAGATTGGAGCAGAAGCCCAGCTTGGTCAGGTTGGGGTCACCCAAGTACCTCCATGAGATACTGAAACCCTCTGCACCTGCTGGAGGTCCCCTAGGACCGCCAGGTCTCCCCTGATCTAAAGTGGCAAAGCCTAACACAGCAGGGGCCCTCCTAAGCCCTGCTCCGGTGCTCAGTCTGGCTAATAATGGGTTAAACATTTGTGGATCACCCCTGCCAGGGGGCCTAGTGAAGATGCCTGGAGGAGGCTTCCTATCTAACCACTTTTGTAATTTTTAATGTATGTGCTGCCCAGCGTTTCTGAAAGGTCCTCTTAACATTAAGGCAATAGTTCTGACATCATATCGGCAAAAAAGATACTCATGCTCACATGTTTATTCCTGTACCACAGCCTTAAAGCTAATTTGGCCTGAGTTCAGGCACAGGCCTGAGAAAGTTAAACACGCCTACCCTTGACGTTCAAATGCAAAGCCTTACCCATAGTTAAAAATACTGTAATACGAAGGTGGATTTTCGCTGGGAAGCAAACCATTAGCCCCAGGACTCGGAGTTACTGTAGAAGCTGAAGACTCGGGAAAGTAAGGTGGTGGCGGAGGCGGGAATATTATCACGGCGTCACCTAAGGAAACACAATATTTCATCAAAGACAGATGAGTAATAAATGCAAGCCCATTAGCAGGAGTAAAATAAATTAATTACGTATCTTGCCCATGAATACAAAGGGTCAAACCTCCTATGCTAACTCCAGAATTTAAAAGTGGGCCTATCAAATTCACAGAGAGGGAGCGTGGAGGTTGCCAGGGGTTGGGGCAAGGCAGGGAGGGGGATTCAAGTGAGTGTTTAATGGGGGCGGTTTCTCTTTGATGATCACAAACTCCTAGAACTTGAGAGCAGTGATGGTTGCAGAACACTGCGAATGTACTTAATGTCACTCTCTGCTTAAAAATGCTTAAAATGGTAACTTTTATGTTACGTATATCATACCACAGTTTTTTCAAACAGTGCGCCAATATTTTCCTAGTCAGTCTGAGCTCAAGCGCTTGCTTTCTTGGGAAGCATTTTCTTTCTTGGGATGCCTCCTGCTGCAGAGCTTTTCTCCTTCGCAACTTGAAATTTTAAATTGCCGACCATTAGCAGTTCAATAAAGTGCCTGTTCCTTACATGCAGTTTCAGCGTCTGAGCAAAGGACAGGTGAGGGGACAGCGGATGTCTGTTACCGTGGTACCTGTGGTATATGCTCTTCTAGAGTCTTTTCTCTCCCAACATTTCACTCAAGCTTTACAAAAGGAAGTCACACTCCAAAATAAGCTTTTTTTTTTTTTTTTTTTTCCTTTTCCTTTTTGCATTTCTGTTGCTGCTGTTCTCTCCAGAACACAGCCCACATTTTGGGGAGGAGAAAGAGACACCAGATACAAGCTCTCATTTGGACTCCAATTCCAATACCAAACACACCACGTGAGCTGCCTAGAACATTCTAGACTTGTGGCAGCACCCCACTCCATAGCAGTTTGAGGGTAGCCTCTGAGGAACTGGCAGCACCAAAGGACAAGGCAGGGAGAATGAAGGAGAGGACTTTGAGTCACAGCAGGGAGGTAGGCCATGTGTCCTGGCAGCGGGCGTGAGTGGGCGTGTGACCCTCGGCTAGGTAAGCAACCATCTGCCAATGACCAACTCAGTGTGGCCCCGAGTGAGTGATTTAACCCCCACAGGCCTCAACTGCCACACTGGGGACTTGCAGGCCAGCCATAACTGTACCTGCCTCAGAGAACAGGCAGGAGGACGTCAAGCCTGGTGGTTACAACAGTGCTGGTAAGGGACCCACAAAGGTGCTTTCCGCATAAGCCACAGCCAGCCAGGGGCATGGATTTGCATGTGCGCATGTGGGAGGAAACCCTCCAGCTGGCAGCCCCTCTCCTGGCTGCCTCAGTGGCTCCCATGAAGATGTGTTAACCCTTTCTCTCCTGCAAGCGCATGGCAGTGAAGGTTTAAGACAGACATTGCTCACCTAAACTTGATAATGTCTACTGGTTATCTTGGGCTTCTCGTTTAATTTTTTTTCACAGGTCTGGGTAGGTTAGAGGAAGTAAGGCTGACTGTTTACTTTAATTACACAGTGTAGAACAAAGGAGCTGGGAATAAGCCTCCAGAGCAGGCCAGTCACCTGTCCAATGCAAACAAGGAAGTGCGCAGGGTCACCACCTGTCTGGGAGGGTTGTCCAAGCCTCTGCCCATCAGTTCCTGCCCTCCCAAGCCTTGCGACCTGCTCTCCCTAAAAGCAGTCCCATCCCCCCTCAGTTGCCCTTTCACTATATCCTGAAGGACTTGATGTCCTCTGAGTTGACAGCAGACATCCCTCAAGGGAGAGCTGTCTCATGTTCCTGCCTGGGTGTCCAGGACCCAGCACCGGGTGTGCCCAGGGTGGTGATAGCACACATCTGGGGAAGAGGGGCTTCCAATCTAGGAACAACTGAATTCTGGGACTTCACCAAGAACTGCCTCTCATGATCCCAATCCCTCATAAGGCAGAACTGACCGTTGATAGACAATGTCTCAATTCTTATCAATTAGGCTAAAAGGCACGTTTCCTGAAAATTTCAACCCTATCCCATAATATCAAAGGAAAGAAAAACAAGGAGTTAGGCTGCCAGACTTTCACAGGTTCGATGGAACTTAAAGGGTTAAGCGGAAAAGATTTTAGGATGGAGGATGGAGTCCCAACATCAGGATGAGCACCCTCCTCCCCAGCCCGGGAGTCACTATGTCCCTACACCAACCACCCTGCTTTCTGCTGTCACCCAATTCCAGCCATCAGGAGGGAGGCTGGGCCCCAGAGGTCCCCTGATAGGACACCCGAAGGGCACACGTCGAAATGCTCCCAACTACGTGGAACACTATGAGCGTCAAAAAAGTGTATTTACTTGTCCCCACTGTGTTCCCCAAAAGGACTGAGCACACCTATAACACAGGGCAAGCCCTTTGGTCAGGTAACAGCTAACCCACAGCTTTTGGGGAAGGATGAAACCAGCAGGAACAGAGTTACAGACACCTGCCCAGAGTCCCTCCCAGGGTTCTGTGGGGACTGGAGTCGGTGCATGCCCCAGCCTGGGTTTGAGGCCCGGCTCTATCCTTGCTAGTCTGTGCTCTCCCTGTGCCTCAGTTTCTTCACCCTCACATGGAGATACTAAGAGTATCTCATTGGGTTGTCACAGGTGTGAACAACTTGGACAGAGTAGGCCCGTGTAGGGCACTTGGATGGGTATCTGGCCCTGGAATGAGCCCCGTATCTGTGCTAGCTCTTATTACTGTATAACTAATATCGGTGTGGTCACTGCAAATATATAACCACACAAATATTAGCATGGGAGTTTCAACTGCAGTTCCAGGATTGGTGTGTAAACCCCTCTGCCCTTGCTCACTGAGGCCGGTACTGGCAGGGCTGGCGGTATAGGGACCTCCCCCAGAGAGTAGTGCTCCCTCTGGCAGACTGCCCCAACCATGAGAAACCTCTCATTCCCCGACTCTCTTCCCTCCAGTGTTTTTGCCCCATAATGCTCTATGCCTAGTCTTTTAGATGTCACGGCTCTGGCTTCAGCTTTACCTTTTCAAAAGGAGCAGACTGGGGGGAAAGAAGTGATTTTCAAAAACAAGCACCAGTGGGGTTTCTCTGTGGTTGTGTGAAACTGAGGCCCCAGCTACTGATGTTCTGCTCTAGGGGGCCTGACCCCAGGAAATTGTCATCCATCTCTTCCACAGAGCCCGAGAACCCAAAAGTCATCTCTCGACATGCCATGGGGGAGAGAAGTGACAGGTGCGATCATGTTTCATCGCTGTCTGGGCCACTATTTCTAAACTTTGCCTCCACCCTGACGCCAAGGATAAAGTTACAGAAAGTGGAGAACGATGTGGGAAACAGTGTGGAAAGCCCGCTCAAAACACAGAAGATCGAGGGACTTGGGGCAAACAGAATCCTAGAATTGTTAGTGCTAGAAGGGATCTTAGCAATGCAATGCTCATTTTATATATACATAAGCTGGAGCCTAGAAGGGGTTAAGGACTTACCACGGACAGCCAGGGATGAGAATGTACGTGTCCAACACAGTGCCCTAGCTTTCAATGTCACTTGGCTGGTCTCTAACATGACAGAAGGCTCCCAGGCTGTGCTAGCAATTTTTCTCACCTTCCTCTTAATTTGCTCTGTGACCTCAGTCAAGATCATGACTTATTATCCCAAAGCTTGTGCTCAATCACAAGGAATTGCTGGGAGAAGATGTGCACAAGGATTCTTACAGGGCTTAGCAAGTAGCACCGTGTGCATGTGTGTGTGCGTGTGTGCACATGTGCGCGTGTGCATGTGTGTGTAAGAGCGAAAAGGGAATCTAGGCCAGGCCCAAGGATAACCCAGTGGAGCCCTGAAACCACAGCCACTGCAATGTGAGTGTGCCCAGGAACGACAACCACATACCTACAGTGACCTGGACAGGCTCCATGCTCTGCGTCTGTCTGTCTTCACTTTCAGAGGCATCTTGGCCCTCATTCAAGTTGTTTCTCTTAACGTGGGCCACCACAAAGAAACACAGTCCCATGAGTACAATCAAGGGCCCCATGATCTGCAGGGACAGGAATCCACAGGTCTGGGGCTCCGCATCAGCCGTGTCTGTCTCATTCAGCGGTTCCTGCGCCCAGTCTGAGCCACACCCAGGGACCCAGATGCCCAGTATGCTGACGAGCATGCCACTCGTCAAGAACAGAAACCCAAAGATGAGGCACTGGGCAAACTGGCGGCTCTCTCCACAGATGAAGGCCTGGTCCGGGTCCACCTGCCGGCCCCGCAGGCGCCCCTCCCGGAGCTGAAGTCGTGCCCTCGAGCGGGCCAGGATCACAGCCCCGAGCCCGACCGCGGCACAGGCAGGCCCAGCGACCTTTAGCACCAGGCTGCAGTCTGGGAAGATTTTGTACTCGCAGGCCTGGAACCCGAAGATGGAGAGCAGGACTCCCACACATAGCAGGACGGCACCAAAGACGAAAAGGAAGAAAATGAGCTTGCTGACACGCCTGTCTCGCCGGTCCCCATCTGAGTCAGCAGCAGCTACAGGAGACATGGCCGGAAGAGGCCCCTTCCCCCTGAACCGGGCAGGATGGATTTCCTTCCCTCCAATGGTTTCAACAGCTCTGAAAATACAACCGAACATTGAATTAAAGTGGGCACAGGTGTCCCAGACCCGCCCTGGCCATTTCAGAAATCACTCTAGGATGAAATCATAGGGAATAGAACTTGGTGCAAGTGATACACTATGGAACAATGAGCTGGTTTATGAGTCAGAAGCACTGGCATTCAGAAACTCCTGAATGTGTAATTTTATGAAGATAGTAAAGAAGAGGAAATGCAATTACCATGCACCTAAGAGTATCTTTTAAAAAACAAAACCCATACAAGAGAAGTAACTGGGTGTGGCTTTTCCTGTTATGAGTCTTACAAACTCACTTCCTCGGCAAAACAACACAAAGCAAAACAAACCCCAAAACAGTGGTGAGTAAAGGAAGAACTACAGGGATTATTTCTGATTTACAGACATCCCACTTTTCATCACAGCTGCTCTGAGCATTTCCGAGTCAATACATTTTCGTTCAGTAACTAACTTTCCATTTCCTATTTTAGACTGCGGCAACTTTCCATTCTCCCGCTTTCTTCTAAGGCTAGGACACCTGCAGGAGGGGCAATTCAGCCGTTTCCACTGAAGGGGAAGGCAGTTCAGGAACACAGTGACTTTGGGGGATTTTAAATTAACTCTGTCAAAATGTGATTCTTCAGTTCTCACATGGGCACTGGAACCCTGGGGCCCGGCTGACTGGGCCGGGGTAACCCAGGGGAGTCTGGAACAGGTCAGGCAAAGCCTTCTTCCCAGGTGTGCAGGCGGCCTGTCACATACCCTCCTCCAAGGTGCCTTTCACTTTCACAAGAAAGTTTAGGCTCAGTTAAAAATAAGCAGCTGATAAAATCACCAGTTACAAAGCACACAACAGCAACAGAACTTGACTTTGAACGGAGAGTGTAAGTGAGATCAAGTGGGAAAGCACCTCCCACAAGATCACCCAAGCCCTGTGCTGATATCATCGAGTATTAAGTGGACCCAAATCAGTTGTTAATAACTGTCTACTGTATGCAAATTGACTTTATTATCTTAGTTATCTCGTCTTACTCTCACGAGTGGAGTATTTTACCAGGACACTTCAAGTTGGGGCAGTGGAAAAGACAACCCAAGTGTGAAGACCATTTTTACTGGCTCAAGGAAAGAAAACTTAAAATATTTTGTCCATATGTATCTGTGATCACATGAAGGAGCTCAGAATTGAGGCTGTAACCAAGGCTGTCTTGACAAACCCAAGTCACATCCAAGGAGGGTCAGTTTAAGTAAAGAAAACAAATAGCTGGTCTTATACTAGGAAGTACTTTTCCAGGAAAAAGTGCAATCTAATCAGAAGGAAGTTGGAAAAAGAAGGAAATGTAGGAGGGAAATAAGCTTCCATTTTAAACCTGGACAAATTATATTCATGAAGATGGAATATTCTGAGACAAAGAAAATATTGCAGTGTAAAAAACAGAAATCTGAATCATGTCATCTCTTTTGCTGGTTCCAGAGATAAGGGTGATTCTCTGTTACAAAGTCCTGTCAGGAATTCACTGAATTCCTGGTACCTTCAACTCTGAAGTGAGTCACAAGGCTTCAGATGTCTTAAGGCGAATTCCCCAAATACTAGTAGAGTAAAAAGAAGCCAGAAACGGGATCTGTATCCATGGACAAGTGGGCTAAACACCTGCCATACGTACAAATCCCTCATCCATAATAGGTGGGTAGTCAAGTCTGTCTGTCTCCTACATGCATTCACAAATGGACACAAAAATATCTACACTAACAGAAAATTAAACCTTTTCCAAATACCAACCTACATTTAATTTCCCCAAAGCCAAATCTCCCTCTCCACCACTGTTAGCCAAAGGACATTTCCCAATCGCCAGCATCTCACCACACCCAAGGTTCTACCGCGTTTGGAGATCGAGGTAAAGCCAGCCCAAAGTCTTTTATGGGAAATCTTTTCGTGGGTGTCAGGGAACCCAAGGGCAACAACAGCCCCCGGCGGCCGGGCTTGCGGCTCCCACCCCCCGCAGACTCAGCTCCGGATCCTCCGCGCCGGTGCTGCTCGGGACACCAAGCCTTGGCCGCAAAAGCGCTCTGCCCGAGCCCGCACGGGAGTGCGGAGAAGCGCGGGGACCTGAGCGCTCACCTGCGGCTTCGTCCTGCGGGCGCGGTGCGTGCGCCGGCGCGCGTCCCGGGAGCCCGGCGCCGGCCTCGGGGTCCGCGCTCGGCTGGACAGCGCGGGCCGCGGGCACCCGGCGGGGTGCGGCCTCCGTGTGGCTGCCCGCACCGCACGCTCCCACCTGCGCGTCCTGGCGCGGAGGGCGGGCCGCCACTGTATTTACAGAAGGAGGCGGTGCCAGAGAGGGCGCGGCGGCGGGGGCACCGCGGGGCAGGGCAGACAGGCGGGAGCTGGCTGCCACCGGGCGCTGCCCTGTGGGGCCAGGGGCGCGGCCGTGGGCAACGAGGTGCGGCCTCGGAGCCCAAGGCCGGCAGATGTGACCGCTTCGCCTGTGACCGTGCTCGCTAGGAATCTGGGGGAAATGGGCGCCCCCCCCACCTCTCTGGCCTGCAGCCTTGCGGGGTAGGGGGCGGCCAGCTGAGGCTCTGCTCTGGGCAGCCCGAACTGCGCGCCGCGTGGGCTGAGATCCAGGGAGCAGGAAAGGAACCGGCTCCTTTGGGTGCTCAGGGCCCAGAGCTGGGGCGGGGGAAGCGCCTGGCCCCCTTTCCGATGTGGCGGTGGCCCAGGCAGGATGGGGCCCTGCGTTCCTGAGGCCGCGCTCTGGTCTGGGACCCGTCTACCTAGCTGCAGGCGGCCCTCCTGCCGCTCCGGAGACCCTGACTGCGGTCACTGGAGCGAGTCCCTTGCTGCCAGCTCCCCATCCGCGACGGCGTTGAGGAGACACCAGGTCACTGAAATATGCGCTCTGTTTAGAATGTGAGACAAGGTCCTCCATACCTGAGCCATTCAGGCGTGAGGTCCTCGCTCCAAGACTGAAGCAGGCCCTTGGCAGGTCAGCTCTGTCCTTTCTGCACTCACACGTCTGCTCTTTGCCATAGAACCCCTCTTCCTGCTCTTAATTGTTAATGGTCGGCAGCACTTAAAACGGTAACTTTCCCTGCCCTTGAACCAGGAGTGTCAGGATGGTTTCACCAATCCGGGTACTATTTGTAACCTGCCTTGGGACACGTGACACGGGACCCAACTATGCCAGTTTCCACCCCGGAGGTCAGGGCACTGTGGAAGGTGAGTCAAGGGCTCAGCCCAAGTACAGTTGTGCGGTGAAGCCCTGGGGACTTACCCATCCCCGCCACTTCTCCCCGCTTCCCGTCAGCTTTGCCTTAAACCGGGTCACAACCCCATGCCAGTTGCTTTGGGCTTTTTAAAGGTGTGAACACTTTGCATACCTAATACAGCAAGTTGTTCTGTAGGTCTCACTGAAGGTGAAGCATGAGCTGGGCTTAGCCAGTTACCAAGGGTGTGAGGGAGGCAAAGAGGGAAGGGTGGTTCCCTGGGCTCTGAGCGCTGGATGGCTGGGTGGGTGATCTGAGGCTTCAGGAGGGAGGCATACTGGACAAGTTCCAGTGTTGCAATTTGCTGGGGACCCTCGCCCCAGTGGCCAGATATGGCCTTTTTCATAGGCAGAGTGAGAATCTCTGCCCTAACTAAATATCACCGATTATTACTATCATGAATAATACTAATGTCCCTGGTTCTGTGCCAGGCTCTGTGTTTCCCTATTTTACCTACAGCCTGTGGTACTTTAGTGTGGGTTCCCAGCAAGTCAGAGAAGGCTGCAGCCAGAAGAGAATGGGGGGCTAAAAACCAATCCGTTTTCAGTTGAGGAAACCAAGGCCCAAAGGCAAAAATCGACCTCCTCAGCTGATTAACTTGGAGCCTGGGCCCGAACCAGATCTACTGACTGTTCCTCCTAGATACACCTGTCACGCAGAGGACACACAATGCCATGAAACTCAGAAATGCCTTTTTATTATGTGGCTTTTTTTTTTTTAAAGAGAGAGAGTGAGGAAGTGTGCGAGAGCAGCGGAGGGCCAGAGGGAGCAGGAGAGAATCTTAAGCAGGTACCACATAGCGCTCACTGAGATTGTGACCTGAGCCGAAAACAAGAATCAGACCCTTCACTGACTGAACCACCCAGGTGCCCTGGTATGTGGGTTTTTAGTCTTTATGACAATATAGACGCAGTATCCCAAGGACACTGCAGCCATCTAGGTCTGGGGTGGGGCTCTCCTGGTCAGAGTGTCAGTATATCCCAGGGTAGATACGAGACCTGGAAGGACGCCTAGCTAAGAAGCAGATAAGCAAGAGTGGTGATTGCACAACAGCTGCTGACATGGAACTTTCTAAGAACACAGGCCCTGAATGCAGAACGTGTTCTCCCTACAAGGCCTTTCTCGTGCGAGAGGCTTTCCATCTCCTCTGGGCCCTCATGCTTTCCTTCTCCCGTATCTGAAACTCGATCTCCGATACGGAGTGCAGTGGGACCTGCAAGGGGCCTGTGGACACAGCTGCCCTTTGGGGCCACATGACTGCAGGCTGGCCACACATGATGGCCTTAAATGTGCAGACACCAAGGACGATCAGATTAGCCTCAGCTCGGGATATCAGCTGCTTGGACTGTTTGTCTAGTGGAGCCTGTTTGACTAAACTAAAATCCTTGGAAATTGATCATCAGTCAAATATGAAAGACAAAACCACCAGCCTTCAAGGTGCTCAACTTGGGGGCAGACCTATTTTGAGGAGAGAGGCTGGGGGACCTCCTCCCTCTCTAAAACCAAGTGGCCTTTTCCAGCCTGTGTGGTCATGAAAAAAGATAAGACCAGACAGAATCCTTTACAGCATCAGAACAAGGTTTTAAAAATGGATGAATCTTGGGTCGCCTGGGTAGCTCAGTCAGTGAAGCGTCTATCTGCCTCCGGCTCAGGTCATGATCCCAGGTCCTGAGATGGAGTCCCACAAGGGGCTCCTTGCTCAGTGGGGAGTCTGCTTCTCCCTCTGCCCACCTCTCCCCATGCTTTTGCATGTGCTCTCTCTCTGACAAATAAATAAATAAAATCTTAAAAAAAAAAAAAAAAGGAAAGGATGATTCTTGAATCCAGGAAGTGAATATGGATGGTGAAGTGTGACATGCATTCATTTATTCATTCAGCAAATATTTCCTGAGTGCTGACTGCAGGCCAATAAACAAGACACAGGATCCTTTGACCTTGTGGAACCTATATTCCAAGGAAAAGGAGATGGACATGCAAGAAACACGGAACCGTTACAGGGTATTAGAAGGCGTTAGGTGCTGTGGAGAGTAAGAAATCACAGAAGGCAGCTTGGGGAAATTCTGCTTCCAAGAGGGTGGTTAAGGAAGACATCTCTGGGGGCACCCATTGGTGGCTCAGTGGGTTAAAGCCTCTGCCTCTGGCTCAGGTCAGGATCCCAGGGTCCTGGGATCGAGCCCCGCATCAGGCTTTCTGCCCAGCAGGGAGCCTGCTTCCTCCTCTCTCTCTTCCTGTCTTTCTGCCTACTTGTGATCTCTGTCAAATATATAAAAATCTTTAATAAAAATAAATAAATAAATAAAAAGAAAAGAAAAAAGGAAGAGTTCTCTGTGAAGGGGACACCGCAGCAAAAGCTTGAAGGGGATGAGGAAGCAAGCTTATTGATTATCTGTGATTGCATAACAAAGGACCCCCAAACTTAGAAGCTTAAAGCAACAAAGATTTATTATCTCTTGCAGTTTCTGAGGGTCAGGAATTTCAGAGCAGTTTAGTCAGGTGCTTCTGGCTTAGGATCTCTCATGAGGCCATCGTCCAGCTGATGGCTGGGGCCGCAGACGCTGAAGGCCTGCCTGGAGCAGGAGGGTCTGCCTCCCTGGTGGCTCCCTCCAGCGACTCTGGATAGGAGGCCTCCCTTTCCTGATTGTCCTCATGATGTGGAAGCTGACTTGCCCTATAGTGAGTGATCCAAGAGAGAGCACATGAGCGGGGAGAGGCAGTGCCTTCAATGATGTAGTCCCTGAAGTCCCATCCCATCGCTCTGCTTTATTCTCTTCCTTAGACTTGTGTCACTGTCAAGGGGAGGGAAATTAGGCTCCACCTCCTGAAGGGGGAGACTGTCAAAGAGCAGGTGAGCTTATTGTATAACTATCACAGAGAACTGTAGTGATACTTCGGGGAGGAAGGGAAGGGCCCTTCAGACAAAGGAAATAGCAAGCATGAAGGCCCTGAGGCAGAAGCAGGGATGGCGTATTCAAGACGAACAAGAGGCCAGGATGACTGGGTGAGCAAGGGGATGATAAATAAGGAGAGGAGGTCAGAGAGGAAAGGGGTGTGTGTGTGTGTGTGTGTGTGTGTGTGTGTGTGTGTGTGGCCACATGTACCAGATTACCTAGAGCTTCATGAGCAATTGTAAGTACTCTGAGTGAGATGAGGAGACTTTGGAGAGTTGTTTTGTTGTTGTTGTTGTTGTTTTAGCTGAGTGTGATGTGGCCTGACTTAACACTTTTTAAGGCAGCAGTGGTTCCCAGGTGAGAACAGTCTGAAGAGGGGGAAGGGTGGGAGTGAGACACTCAGGAGGCTATTACAGTAACCCTGGGGAGAAATGGCTGTGGCTTGTGTTCAGAGGCAAGAAAGCAGTGGGACCCTGTATATATCTCGGAGAGAGAGTCCTTGGACAGGATATGGGTTTGGACATGAAGGTTTTTTGCCTGAGGAACTGGAAGGATGGTTCTGGCACTGCTCAGAATGGGGGAGAAGGAAGGCAGGACAAGACTGAGAGGGAAGCTTTGGGGCATGTTAACTTTGAGATGTCTCTTTCTCCATCCAAATCGAGAAGGTGAGTAGGCAATGGGACATCAGGGCCTGGCATTAGGGAATTCTGGGAAGAATACGTTCCTGTTCTCTGGCAGGTCTGGTTGCTACAGAAGTAAGAAGCCCGGGCCCCCAGGGAAGAGTTTACACGTAGACATGGCTACGCCCGCATTTTTTTGGTGCCTCGGAGGGCTCCCAGCAGGCACAAAGCAGTGGGCAGGCTGGTGATCTGGGATGCAGGGATTTCTGACGTTTCCAGGGGGCAGGAGATAGCAAGTGGCCAGTGTGGCCAGGAGGGATGAGTTTCTGCTGCTGCAGGGGCTTCTGCTGCTCTGTTCCCAGAGCAGGGCCCTAAGGAGCATGGATCCTCCCTACCAGCGGACAGGCCACGTGACACTGGGAGCGCAGCCATGCTGAGAAGTGCCTGGGGGCCAGTGGTATGGGTTGGCCTGTAGAGCTCAGTGTTGCCCTTTCAGGATTCACAAGACTAGGGCAAGACAATTAAGCAACCAAGTGTGCCACCTTCTTGTTTCTCTTTCCTTATTTGGTCTCTCTCTGGTTCTGCCCCAAATTAACCTCAGCGCCCAGAAGCATGCATTCCTGTTTCCTATTCCTGACGTTTCCTGGGACTCTGCTGAGGCTGGGGTGCGGGAATTTGCTCTTGAGTGCTTGGTCATGGGCCCTCATTTCCTGGCTCTGAACCTAGGTGGATGCCATCCAGCTGCCTGCCCCCCGCGAAGGCCGTGGCGGTGGGGAAAGGCAGAGCGTCCTACGACATTTTCCTGCTCCATGTCCCCAGTGTTGGACTCTGACCAGGCATTAGAGATAGGATGGGTGGGATTGGCTGACTCGGCAAGCTTGAGTGGAGGGTTTGTACTGGGCCCCTTAGCTGACCCCCAGCGCAAGATGGGTGTTGTGCAGAATCATTTGATTGCCTGGAACGGTCCTACTGATTTCGCACCAGTGATAACTACTCGGCTTTCGTGCAGCGAGCCGGAACCAGGGCTAGGAATGTGGGGAGTTGTTTCAGAGAGAGTGAGTGAGGATTTGCCGTGGTCTTGGCAGAGGCCTCCACCTTGCCAGAGAGAGAGAGAGAGAGCGAGCAGTTCAACAGTGGTGGCAGCTGGCTCGAGGAGACACCAGTGCAGAGACAGCAAGAGTTTTCTGGAAACATCAATCTCCTGGAGGCTTGCTTTGCTGCCATCAGTGCACTGACAGGGTTGCAAAGAACAAAGCATTTCTACCCAGTATGTAAAAAGGGCATAAATGGACAGCAGTTGAGATCCTGGCTTTGCCACCTAGTAGCGGTGTGACCTTGGGCAGTAAGCAAATTTTCTGTGCCTCAGTATCCTCATCTGTAAAATGGGAATAAGCAGACCTACCGCCAAGAATGTCTTCAAGAATAAATTTCTGGTACACGGTGGGCCACCAATCAATGTATTTGTGGCTGGTCACCTTGTCTTCCATTTGTGCCTCCTCCCCGGCCCACAGTCTTGAACAAGGCTGATCTGACCCAACCATGGGGAAGGTAAAGGGATGGATGAGGGGGGAGGTCGGAATGCTGTGCAAAAGGAAACTGAGTCATGATGACTTCTCTTGCTCACTTGCAATGGTCTGAGCCACTGCCAGCTCCACTCCAGCACAATTTCCCAGTAGCCAGGGTCCAGGGTTCTACCTGCCCATTTCTACTCCCTCACTACCCCCTTGGTTTTAGCCCTCCACTTCCAGCTTGCCACTGATGATTCCAAAAGGGAATCAGTTCAGATTGCAGTGCTCCAAAAATATAGCCAGTGAAGTAAATCTGAAAACAAAGGAGAAGAGGAAAGGAAGAAGAAAAGGCTGGCTGTTCTTGCCTCATTCCAACAGCTTGCGGTGATGTACAGGGGACAGGGGGGAGTCCCTTTGCCATTATCCATATGGGGATCTTAGCTGTTTATGATCCTATGGGGACACTTCTCTGAGACACTGGAGGTGACTCTCAGCAGAGTCCAACCCAGAACCCCGGGAGGGGCCATCTGACAGCCAAGGTGCTGTCCGTGGGGACCCTGGCACCCAGCGGGGGCCCAGCAGACAGGGACCGCCTTCCCAGGTGGTCCCCTCATGGACACACACTTGAACACTTGGCTTCTCCCATAGCAACTGCTGGCCTAGAAACTGAAGCCGTAGGAATCTGAACACCTGAAAGCTCGGCATCTGATCATTTAAAAGGGAGATTGGCAGGAAGCCACCTCCAAAATGCCCCAGATTTTAACAAAAGGCCCCTTGTCGCAGCCCCAGAATGCAGGTAAAGCCGGGGCTGAAGGCAGTGTTGATTCAGAAAGAAGGAAAAGAAAACTGCTCTGCGGGGTTTTTTTCACGTGAACCTATCTCACAGGGTTATTGAAGGGATTAAATGAGTACAGAAAGACCTGCTGTAATTTGTGCTTGGATGCCATTCCGGAAGAAATAATTTCTTTCAATAATAATAATTGCTAACTCCTACATAAAGCATGCTCTGTGTTTAGGGCGACGCACGCCTCTTACTCACTTGCATTGCATAAAAGCCACGGGCATAACTATTGTTGTTCCCCATTTTACACATGCAAAGAGGGGTTGAGCAGCTCGGACCTCAGTCTGCCAGGAAGCACCGTGCTTGTCTCCTCTCCTACAGGAGCCCGAAGCTCTGCCCACAGTAGCTTTTTTCACTGCTGATGGGAGGTGGCTTTGGCTCTTTTTTCATGTCAGTCTTGAGTCCCCGGGGGTCAAGCTAACAAACTCCCCTTCCTTTTTTAATTCTCGAATTGAAAGTTATTTCCCCGGAGAGCCCCTGGATCTGAATCAACCGCCCCCCTCCCCATTCACACACTGCCTGGTGATTTTCAAAGTCCCTGGTATTTTTCCTTCAGGGCACTTGCCACAAGTGTAATCAGTGATCCCTGTGAGACCCCACCTCCCCCACCCTTTGCCTTTTACACCACTCTGCCACCCTCTGCCCTTCTTGTTGCTGCAATTCTGGACCTCCCAGACCTTCCACCGCCCAGCTCATGTTCGGGCCGTGGGGCTCAGGTCTCTTCCATTTCAAATCCTGCTTTACTTAATCCCAGGTGCCTTCATTCTCACAGCGATGACCCAGGCGACATCCAGACCTTCTGCTCCCGTCCACCTCTGCTGATGCCTCCTGCCAACTCACGCTGGACATGTGATGATCTGAAACATCATCCTGCAAAAGCGTAAGGAGCTGGAGCATCTCCTTCCTGCCACGTGCCCCACTCACCACTGTAGCTGCACCATCCTTCACTCCCCACCGAACCCTTGGTTTGCTGCAGTCCACACTCTTCCCCTTTCTTCACGTCTTCCTTGCATAGCGCAGACTCCATGGCCTATGCATGTGGTGGCATTCTCTCTGATTCCCTAAATTCCAAGGCTGTCTTTTCATCCCCACATCTGGCAATGCTGCCTTTGCTTCCCTTTCTCAGCCTGTACCTCGGTGGCCACATGCTGCTGGTAAGACAGGACCACAGGGTCAACCACTGTCTACATAGATCAGTGTCCTCAAACTGAAGGGCCCTCAGGTGTGCCTGGCAACCCGAGCCCGTTTTGCTCCCAAACTCACTTTCCATACGACTGTTTCGGCAGGTGGCCCAAAGCCCAGTGAGCCCTGTCCTCGGCAATGGTGGCACCACTGATGGGTCTAATCCTTGCCTGGCCAGCATGGCTTTTCAAGTGAAAGCAACCCTAGGCCAAGTGTGCTCCACCTCTCATGTCCCTGGGTCCGGTCCCTGGCTTATCATTCTTTAATTTTCTCTTGAGGTCTTAACTCCCAAAGCCTAATGGTTTCTAGGCCTAATCAGGCAGCTTCCAGTCGTAGCCTTCTGTTGTGCCAAAGCCAGTTTTCCTTTTACCATGACTTTGCCCTGATACTGATGAAGTTCTAGAACCTAGATGAGGTTCAGTGGGCTGAGGTCCGGAGCCAATGACCAAGAAAGAATTCTTGAGACATCTTTGGTGCAAAATGGTGGTTTATTAAAGCACGGGGACAGTACCCATGGGCAGAAAGAGCTGCTGCCCTGGTTGTGAGAGATGGCAGGTTATGTACCTTGCGGTTGGGGGAAGGTGAGGGGAAGGGAGGTTTCAACTGAACTTTCATATGCTAAAGAGCGCCTACAAGGTGCCGGGATACCGGAGGCCTTGCGGCTTGATCAATGTTGTCTTTTGGCAAGCCATTCACATTTCTGCTATCAAGCGTCTTTGTTAGTGAGATTTGGGTTTAGAAGAAATTTATCTTTATTTAGGGCTTGAGGAACTGAGTTATTTGCCTCTGGAAATTGTGCTATTGATAAGGTAACTTCTTTGTTTGTAGATCTCTAGGACATTTGTAAACCAAGGGAGACTCTGTCTTGCAGGATTGTGATCTCTGCAAGTTAACTATTTGTTTCTCATTTATGGCAGTCAGGGGTGCCTGAGGAATGTCACACACATTACAGAGGGGAGCGGGTGGAGAGGGGGTGCAAGGTGCCAGCTTTTGCTTTGTCTTCAGCCAGCCTCCTGCTCCCTCATCAATACTGGACCCATGCCACCATTCCAGGCTCTCTTCCTTTATGGTGAACTCTTCCTGGAGGGTTCTCAGACTTCATGCCAAAGGCCCAAGTCAGAACCGCTTTCATCCATCTCCAAGGTGTAGGAGAGGAAAGAATTTTCCCTCTACCCTTCTGAATTCTTGACTGAAACATTTCAGTAGGAGACAAATTAACCAGAGAGAAACAGAAGCCTACTAACATGGATAACCATGTATACCTGGGAGATACCCATGGGAAAATGAGTAACTCTACACGGTGGCCTAGAATTCAGGCTTAACATACCATCTAAATAGGGAAACAACGTGAAGGATTGTGACCTCTTCGTGAGAGTAAGTGATTTTTAGGAAAGATAAATGGGTCCTTGAAGATCCGAGGGAGGTATAATATTTTCTGACAAAGTCTGGACGTGATATCAACTTTTGTGTCAATTTCCAGCCTGCTCTCCTGTGGTAAGAGTTGATCTTCCCTGGTTGATGAGACCCCCAGGGAGAGCACTTATGATAGTTGAGATCCTTTTGGAGAACCCGACTTCAGGCAGACAAGAGGAGTTCAGAGAAAACCTCTCTCTGTGTTTGCTGGTTTTCAAGTGCCCACAGCTCAAAATAACTGCCAAATTGGCACATTTTGGGGTGTCTTATTCTGCTGCCCTCCCAAGGTTTAAAATATAGTTGGTAAATAGATTCTGTAAAGGGTCAGATAATAAGTTATTTTGGCCTGTAGGACATTTGAACTCGATTGCAACCCTCTCAGGCCCACTGTCAGAGCAAGAAAGCAGCCTTAGACATAGACAATACATAAACAAATGAGTTTGGCTCCATTCGTATAAAACGTGGCATATGGACACTGAAACTTGAATGTCATACAGTTTTCACGTGTCACAAAGTATTCTTCTTTAAATTTTTTTCAGCCACTTAAAGTATAAAAATCATGCTTAGTTCATGAGTCACACAAGAATAGGAGGCAACCAAATTTGTCCCGTAGGCTGTAGTTGACTTATTCTGCCCTAAGGTGTTGACCCTGTACTATTTTCTCTGGTTATGCTCAGTCAACCTGGACAAGGATAATGCTGAGAGGGATCCAAGCAGGAGGCTCCCTGATGGCTCTGAACTCGTCTTACCCCACAGTGTTACCACCTTCCCCAGCCCATGGTCCTCTGGGGCCACAATGGGACCTTTTTATATATAGTTCAAATACTTTCCCTCTGGAACACTCTCCCACACTTTTTTACAGCACAAACCCCTCCCCCAAACTCTGTCAGGTTCGAGGTTCTAGTAATAGTTTGCTTTTGCATTGAATGATTACCAATATTTCTAATATTTCATATCTGATCAATTAGTGCTAATAATAATTGTACTGATAATCCAATCCCAAATCATTTTAATACCTATGGTTATAGAAAACTAAAAAAGTTATGTATGTGCATATTTTCTTGCAAGCAAGATATATGCATCTCAAAGAAGTATGATAAGGTGATTAATAAGAAATGATTTGCATAAAAATACTACATCAGGATAAAATTTTCTGGGGAAGGGGGCACCTCTGTGGCATGGTCAGTTAAGCCTCTGCCTTCTGCTCAGGTCACTTTCTGGGGTCCTGGGATTGAGCCCCGCATCAGACTCCTTGCTCAGCGGGGAGCTTGCTTTTCCCTCTACCTGCCACTCTCCCTGCTCGTGCTCTCTTTCTCTGACCAATAAATAAATAAAATTTTTTTTAAAAAAATCCTATGGGGAGGAAATTTACAATAAAAATACGTAAAGTGTATTACCATTTTTTTAAAAAGCTGGCTAATTAAAAAAGTAGATGATGGTTATGTCATGAACTAAGCTAAACCAAATTAGTCATATCCCACTGCCTAGATTGTTTTCCATAGCTACCAAAGATGTCTGCATTAACCGAAGCCTAGCGACTCTCACATGCTCTCGCTAACGGGGGAAAGCAAATGTCTCAAACATCTCAGATCGATTCTACTGGATATACAGACGCTTACTAAACATTATTAACAAACAGGCACAAAGCCGTTTATACAGTTGCCCTGTCCCATGAGCGTGAGTGATGACCTTGACCTGAGTGGAGTCAGCACCACGACATTGCCGAGTGAGGGTTCTCCAGTACTCAACAGGCACCGGACCACTGGACAGCTTTGTCCCACCCGTGGCTGCTGACTGGCCTGTGAGGGGATGCGATGAGCCAATGGTGCCCTCTCTGCAGGGAAACTGATCCCCTGAGTCCTATGAGGGTGAGAGTACCTCAAAAATCTTGTCAACAACCCACGTCTTAAATACCCCTAATCCCTTGAAAGTCAGCCTGCAGCTGCAGTCGCCTGGGTTCCCAGGCCCCCATTTTCCCTGCAGAACTTTATGCTAATTAGCAGCACCCCAGGGATGGATTGAAATGAGGAGGACAGGTAGAGGCCCCAGGCCTGTGACCTTCCCGATCTTAGCCAACTGACCAGGCTCCGTAGTTTGGAAATTCTTGCTGACACAGTTACAGTTTAACCCAAGTAGCACAATATCACACTTGGGCTGCAGAATTTGAAGGTCAAATACAAATGTCTAGCAGTGAATGTCAGAACGCTAATGTATTTCTATCCTATTAGGCATCTTTAAAAATGACATAGGCTTTATTTTAAAAATGTCAATATTTATAACATGCCATAAATACAAGTCCTTTCTATTTAAATGTATGAGGAAAGTTTGAATGTCCACTTAATTTTTTTAGTTTTTTTTTTTTTAAATCTATTTCACATGTCAACTCTCCAGTAAACAAGAGGGTAGTTTTTACAAACCCTTTGAGCAGTTACTCCTGGCAGAGCTCTCTTCAGTGGCAGGAGAGAATGTCTCCTTGGTCTTCATGCGTGTTTGCTCACTCTCTTCCTGGAACCCTCAGGGCTCTGCATTCCAACGGTTTAGGTGGACTGGCTGTTACAACACAGCCAAGCTCCTGTGACACCTTCTCCCAGGAAGAGGGTGTCTTCCGGCCTTTTGGTTTATAGTTGAGTGAGGCTTCTCAGGAGATTTTTCCAGAATGAAGAAGGTCCACCCTAGGTGATGCGCTTATTCCCCTTAAACTGAGAAGCACTGGTAACTTAGCAGCTTCTCTCTTTAAAATTCTCAACAAGATCCTAGCAAACAGGATCCAACAGCACATTAAAAAGATTATCTACCATGACCAGGTGGGATTCATTCCTGGGCTACAAGGATGGTTCAACATTCGCAAATCAATCAATGTGATAGAACAAATTAATATGAGAAGAGAGAAGAACCACATGGTCCTCTCAATTGATGCAGAAAAAGCATTTGACAAAATCCAGCATCCATTCCTGATTAAAATGCTTCAAAGTATAGGGATAGAGGGAACATTCCTGAACTTCATAAAATCTATCTATGAAAGACCCACAGCAAATATCATCCTCAATGGGAAAAAGCTTGCAGCCTTCCCGTTGAGATCAGGAACATGACAAGGATGCCCATTCTCACCACTCTTGTTCAACATAGTATTAGAAGTCCTAGCAACAGCAATCAGACAACAAAGAGAAATAAAAGGTATCCAAATTGGCAATGAAGAAGTCAAACTCTCTCTCTTTGCAGATGACATGATTCTTTATATGGAAAACCCAAAAGACTCCACCCCCAAACTACTAGAACTCATACAGCAATTCAGTAATGTGGCAGGATACAAAGTCAATGTACAGAAATCAGTGGCTTTCTTATACACTAATAATGAAAATACAGAAAGGGAAATTAGAGAATCGATTCCATTTACTATAGCACCAAGAACCATAAGATACCTGGGAATAAACCTAACCAAAGAGGTAAAGGATCTGTACTCGAGGAACTACAGAACACTCATGAAAGAAATTGAAGAAGACACAAAAAGATGGAAGACCATTCCATGCTCTTGGATCAGAAGAATAAACATTGTTAAAATGTTTATACTGCCTAGAGCAATCTATACTTTTAATGCCATTCTGATCAAAATTCCACCGGTATTTTTCAAAGAGCTGGAGCAAATAATCCAAAAATTTGTATGGAACCAGAAGAGACCCCGAATCGCTAAGGAAATGTTGAAAAACAAAAATAAAAGCGGGGGCATCACGTTACCTGATTTCAAGCTTTACTACAAAGCTGTGATCACCAAGACAGCATGATACTGGCATAAAAACAGACACATAGACCAGTGGAACAGAGTAGAGAGCCCAGATATGGACCCTCAACTCTACAGTCAAATAATCTTCGACAAAACAGGAAAAAATATACAGTGGAAAAAAGACAGTCTCTTCAATAAATGGTGCTGGGAAAACTGGACAGCTATATGTAGAAGAATGAAACTCGACCATTCTCTTACACCGTACACAAAGATAAACTCAAAATGGATAAAAGACCTCAACGTGAGACAGGAATCCATCTGAATCCTAGAGGAGAACATAGGCAGTAATCTCTTCAATATCAGCCACAGCAACTTCTTTCCAGATATGTCTCCAAAGGCAAAGGAAACAAAAGCAAAAATAAACTTTTGGGACTTCATCAAAATCAAAAGCTTCTGCACAGCAAAGGAAACAGTCAAGAAAACAAAGAGGCAACCCATGGAATGGGAGAAGATGTTTGCAAATGACAGTACAGACAAAAGGTTGATATCCAGGATCTATAAAGAACTCCTCAAACTCAACACCCACAAAACAGATAATCATATCCAAAAATGGGCAGAAGATATGAACAGACACTTCTCCAATGAAGCCATACAAATGGCTATCAGACACATGAAAAAATGTTCATCATCACTAGCCATCAGGAAGATTCAAATTAAAACCACATTGAGATACCACCTGACACCACTTAGAATGGCCAAAATTAGCAAGACAGGAAACAACATGTGTTGGAGGGGATGTGGAGAAAGGGGAACCCTCTTGCACTGTTGGTGGGAATGCAAGTTGGTGCAGCCACTTTGGAGAACAGTGTGGAGATTCCTCAAGAAATTAAAAATAGAGCTTCCCTATGACCCTGCAATTGCACTACTGAGTATTTACCCCAAAGATACAGATGTAGTGAAAAGAAGGGCCATCTGTACCCCAATGTTTATAGCAGTAATGGCCACGGTCGCCAAACTGTGGAAAGAACCAAGATGCCCTTCAAGGGACGAATGGATAAGGAAGACGTGGTCCATATACACTATGGAGTATTATGTCTCCATCAGAAAGGATGAATACCCAACTTTTGTAGCAACATGGATGGGACTGGAAGAGATTATGCTGAGTGAAATAAGTCAAGCAGAGAGAGTCAATAATCATATGGTTTCACTGATTTGTGGAGCATAGCAAATAGCATGGAGGACAAGGGGAGTTAGAGAGGAGAAGGGAGTTGAGGGAAATTGGAAGGGGAGGTGAACCATGAGAGACTATGGACTCTGAAAAACAATCTGAGGGTTTTGAAGGGGCGGGGGGTGGGAGGTTGGGGGAACCAGGTGGTGGGTATTGGAGAGGGCATGGATTGCATGGAGCACTGGGTGTAGTGCAAAAACAATGAATACTGTTACGCTGAAAATAAATTTTAAAAATTTTAAAAAAATGAAATTAAGCTTTCCTTTATGAGCACCCTCTTCACGGCATGAATGTGTATTTATTTGTTTTGGGGATTCATGTGCCTTATCAGACTGTAAGGACCATGATAGCAGGGATATGTCTGAATTGCTTACTGCCAAGTCCCCGGTGCCTGGCCAAGTACCTGACTGTCCCATGGCAGATGCTCAGTAAATATTTGCTGAATGATGAGACAAGCTGCTGAGAGAGGGAAACAAAACAGAAGCAGAAGATACCCGCTATCAAAACTGAAGAGGAACTAGGCCAGCAGTCAGCCAACAGGATACAGTAGTATGAAACTGCACTAAAGGACAAAAGACAGAAGACATAGACCAGCCATGCCGGGATCCAAATAAATCAAGCCAGAGTTCATAAGGCTGAGCCTAGGTATGAATTTACATGGCTGACCTCTGCCATGAGTAATAATTTCATTTTATTTGTCCCCTGTTGCCCATGCTGGGCCTCAACATTCCCTACAATGACTCATTCCAATTCTCTTCTCAGCTCATCTCTTCTCTGCCAGCTCATCTTTCATGTCTTACTTTCTTACTAGCCTTACCATGAGCTCCTGCTTCTCTTCATTCTGTTCTTGTTTTCTGGAGTAATTCCTTCCAGAAATGTTTAAATTTGTGATTTTATATTTGGTCCCATTTTGCATCTGTTCCATGGAGAGAGATTTCTGGTGAGTGTACTTCATTTGCTGCTTGTTTTTTCCTGTCCTGTCTCTCAGTCTTTTGTTCTATCTCCTTTTCATTTAGCTAGTATTATACAGACATTTTAAATTATGACCCTTCTTTGGATAAGGTGAGTGATTCATGGGCAAGATAATTTTAGGAGTTGTGTGTGGGGAGAGGTCAGGCCTGCATTCCAGGTAATTACAGCGATTCTCCTTGGACACGTGTGGGACACGTGCGGGACCTGTGCGGGACACGCTCAGGAGAATTGGCCAGGGTTGGGCAGCCCTGCGGACCGCCCTGTCCCCTGTGGCCGAGGGCCCTTTCTCGCTTGGGGCATGTCGCGGACAGCCAGAAAAGGAGCTGAAACGATGCGGCCTACCTGAGGGCCCCGGCGCAGGGGAGTTTTCCCGGAGCAGAGTTGAGGGAGGCGTTGTGGCTGCCCATTGGCCTCCGACTTTTTGGGGCACTGGGACGCCCAAGGATGGGGCTGTCCTCAGGGTGGGCATGAAGTTTATTCTTGCTCAGAGGATTTTCCCCTACTCTGAAAGGCACCCTATGTGCCAGAGTGGTAGGGGGACTCGTGGCGTGGGACTCCGGGTTCCCCAATGATAGACCCCAAGGGACAGGACCCTGGAAACGGAAGGCTGACACAGTAGGCGAGGGTTTGTGCCCGGGCCTCTGGGCGGGCCGGGCCCCATCGGCCAGCGCCAGGGAGGAGACCCCTGGAGGCTGAGGAGCAGGAGGCATCGGCCTCGCCTGCGCTTGACTCCTGGAGGGCTTTCTGGTGGGGTTCGGCCGCGACCACTTGCGATCCTGCGCCAGGCCCAGGGCGTGGGTGCCTGAAGCGAGATTGCCGGGCGTTTTCCAGCCAATTCTCATGAGCGTTCTGCCCAAATTGGGATTGGTTTGGGCAGAACGCTCGTGAGAATTGGCTGGCGTTGGGCAGCCCTGCGGACCGCCCTGTCCCCTGTGGCCGAGGGCCCTTTCTCGCTCAGGGCATGTCATGGCCACCCGGAAAACGCGCCGAGACGACGCGGCCCACCCAGGGGCCCCAGCTCATGGGAGCTTTCCCGGAGCAGAGTTGAGGGAGGGGTTGTGGCCAGAGGGAGGGGTTATGGCCAGGCGTCCAACTCCCACTTTTCATGCCACTGGGGCATGGATAGTTTGGGCTGACCTCAGTGGAGGTACGAAGGTTTCTCTCACTCCGAGGGTACTCCGCCGCTCTGAAAGGAGCGTTTCCACTTGGGTGGCCTGTGAACTGGTGGGGTTGGCTTAGATGTCCCAATCTGGAGGGACAGTGTCAGTGTGGCTTTAGACCTGTGGAGGATTTCAGAGCTGCATTGTCTTCGAAGGCTCGGCAGTGCAGATTCATGCCACTGGAGGGCGTGGTGAGCTGTGGTGCGCGAGAACATGGTATGGTGCAATGCTGTTTGCCACCACTGGAGGCAGTGGCGAGCTGCTGTGGCAAACACACCAGAAGAGGAGTCTGTGCAGCCGGCTGGCTCTGAGAGCAGTGGTGAGATGCTGGGTGAGAGACCCGGAAACCTGAGGCACTGCAGCTTGTTTTTCCAGGACAGAGTGTTGAGCTGAAGACTCTGTTTCCCCAGGCTCAAGAATGGTGGTAAGAATTGCTGGAACCAGGCCCCCACTCAGTCAGCAGTGTGCCCCGTTGCCCCAGGTTGGATGGGAATGTGCCGTCAGGATGGTTCAGGAGGGTCCTCCTGGTGGGGGAACCAAACTTTGGTTCCTGGAGGAACCCAACTCAACCCATGGTGCCTTTGGAACCGAGGAGTTGAGTGTCTGTTTGGAAGAGTCTATTTGCTTCTCCAAAAAGGACAAGGGCATTGGTCGGCTTGAGAAGGAAGCAAATGACCACTTAAGAAACAAGCATGTGTCTCTCTTCTCCCAGGAATCAGAGCAGGTGTGTAGGCGTTAGGTGGGAGGAGCCTTCTTATCCGCACCTGACAACCCTTCTTCGCTCTGGCTACACGAGACCTGAAGTTTGGAAATCAGTGTCTGAATCCGTCATGCAGCTTGTCCCAGGACATCAGCATTCAGAGAAAACAGCAGGCCCATGGGGCACAGTGGCACATCCACACCAGCATGGGAGGTAAAACTCTTTCACCCCAAACATCCTGGGTTTTCTCTCATCTCCAGTGGAGCCAAAAAGTCACATGAACGCAGCTGTCAGCCATGGAGCGTGGGTGCTAGGGTTCCTGAGTCTCCTTGTAGGGAGCACCTGGCAGGGGATCTCATTTTCTCTGCTTCTTTCTGGCTCACAGAGCTATTTGGAACATCTCTTTCCTAGGCAATCCCTTGGATTCGAAAAGGAAGATGAGATGGACTTGGTGTGTGTTTGGGACCTAGGATGCATTCCTTCATCGAACACTGTTGATTCCATGGGTCCTAGGCTGTGGTGGAATGGCCGGCATCTAGAGTGAGGTGGCTGTTTGTGGTCAGATAGAGGCTTGGAGGATGGCTTCTCCTTTGTCCAAGGGGGTGGATCCTAATGGATTTGTCTTTTTTATCCAAAGAGTTCTGATGAGGGCAGAGGGAACATTCAAAAGGATTCCCAGGAGCCTTGAACGATTGAAAAGGGAAGCTTGACTTTCTAGTTTCACTCAGTGGGCCCTCTAGAGAGTTGGCCATGGTATCCTTTCTCTGCAGTTCCATGGGTGGTGGTCAGAAGGAGAGTCTTTGGGAATTCCACTGGATAGAGGCATTCTGATGGCTTCCCAGGGCATGGCGTCAGGAACCCTGGGGTGAATTTCTGGGGCTGCTTGCCGGACGCTATCTGAGTCATGTTATTCCCCAGGTTTTCTGTTTCCTCCTTAGGAAATTGCTGGCAGGGAATATTTTGCATCCAGCGGAACCCTCCTGCACTGTTGGTGGGCATGCGGGTTGTTGCAGCCACTCTGGAAAAGAGCACGGTGGTTCCTCCGAATGCTAAAAACTGAACAACCTTAGGATACAGCAGTTGCCCTCCTAACAATTTCCCTCAAGGGCACAAAAATGCACATTCAATGGGGTACAAGCACCACGATATGGACACCAGCATTATCAACCATAGTGAAACGATGGAGGAGGTCCCAATGTCCATTCACTGATGAGTGATATATATATATATATATATATATATATATATATGAATGTAGATATCTAATCTCCCACATATTCTCAATGGAATAGGAGCCAGGTTCAAAAAGAATGAAATATCACCATTTGCAAGGATGTGGATGGATCTAGAGTGGATTTAGATGAGCCATATCAGTAAGAAATGACCAATAGCCTACAATTTGACTTCTATGGAATTTCAGAAAGAAAACATGAACATAGTGAGGGGAGAAAGATGGGTCAGTGAGGAATGAGACTCAAACATAGAGCACCAATCGAGGGCAGCTAGAGAGCAGGGGTCTGGAGGGGAAGGATTCAATGGGTGATGGCTCTTAGGGAGGGCACTCATTGTGATGACCTCTGGGTGTTCTGTGCAGGCAAGGAATCATGGCATCCTACCCCTGAAGCAAAGGAACAAACACTGCATGGAGATGAATTGGAATTGAAGTGAAGGAAGGAAAGAAGAAGACCATGTTCTACTTCATGAAGAGGGAGGTAAAAATGAAGTGATTTTTGCTCTCTTATTCTCTTGATGATCATTTGCAAACACACTGTATTATGATACACTAGATTCTGTTTGCATAAGGAGCCCTCAGAAAGCTGCCAGGAAGATTCAGATGTCAGAGCATGTCCATGTTCCATGGATATGTTCCTTCCAGTTTGCCCAGGTACAAAGGTAAGTGGAGAGAAATAAGGAAGAAGAGGAAAGGAGGTGTTAAGCAGTCAGGAGGTAGCCTTCCCCCTTTGTCAAGGAAGCCTTGGGCCGATGTCAATCGAGAAGAAGGAGAGGGGATCCTAGAGCTTTTCGGCAGGCAGGGGAGTTCCAGGTCTTCCTAGAGCTGACAGGGGTCCCTGAAGAGAGCTGAGGTAGGGATGTGGCATGCCCGAACTGCTGATCTGGAGGTTGGATCCCCGAGGAGTCGAGTTGAGGATGGTGGTCAGGTGGCGCATCATGCTCCGGGGGGCAGCAGAACGTGGGGGAGTACTCATGGGGACATACAATTTTTCACTGGCTCTTACGGCCCTGTGCAGCTCCAAACAGACTGGTTACCTGCTAGGTGGCAGGCAGACTCCTATGGTGTGACTTCAGGGTTCCCAAGCCAGAGAGTTTGCAGGACAGGCCCCTGTAGAAGGAAGCCTGAAAACGCAACTTAGGGTTAGGGTTATGGACTTGGGGAATGGCTGCTCTGATCTGCCAGCGCTGAGAGGGCTCCCCTCGGGGTTGACTTCAGGAAATGGGTCCTACAGTACGGCAGAATCTGGGTTTCTGGGCAGGGAGACCAACGAGGGTGGGAGTGGTTTACAAGAAAGGCCAGGTTAGTTCCGCTCCAAAATCGGGATCAACATGGAAGGGAAGCTCATGAGAACTGGCCGGAGTTGGGCGGCCCTGAGGACTGCCCTCTCCCCCGTGGCCGAGGCTGCTTACAAAATCAGGGCATGTGGCGTCCATGGGGAAAACGCGCCGAGGCAAAGGCACAGGGGAGCATTCCATGAACACAGTTGAAGAAAGGGTTGTTGCCAGGTTTCCAACTCGGACTGTCCGGGCCGCTGGGGCACCTGAGGATAGGTGGGCCTCAGTGAGGTACGAAAGGTCCTTTCGCTCCGAGGCTTTTCCACAGCTCCAAAAGGCACCATTTCTGCCGAGTTGGAAGAGGAAGTAGAGGAGCAGAACTCAGGGTTCCCCAGTTGGAGGCCCCAAGGGAGAGGACCCTGGCAACGGAAGGCTGAGGAAGTAGGCGAGGTTTTGAGCCCGGGCCCCGGGGCAGGCCAGGGCCCATCGGAAAGTGCCAGGGAGGGGACTGCTGGAGGCTAAGGACCAGGAGGCCTCGGCATCGCCAGCGCCTGAGTCCCGGAGGGGATTCTGGTGGGGTTCAGACTCGACCCCTCGCGATGCTGGGCCAGGCCCACAGGGCGGCCCTTCAGACGTGCGGCGTCCGAAGCGAGTTTGCCGGGCTTTTTCTGGCCAATTCTCACGAGCGTTCTGCCCAAACCGGGATAGGTTTGGGCAGAACGCTCGTGAGAATTGGCCGGCGTTGGCAGCCCTGCGAACCGCCCTGCTCCCTGTGGCTGAGGGCTCTTTCTCACTCGGGGCCTGTAGTGGCCACCCGGAAAACACACCGAGACGATGCAGCACACCCAGGGGCCTGGGGCAGGGGAGCTTTTCCAGAGCAGAGTTGAGGCAGGGCTTATGGCCAGGCGTCCGCCTCCGACTTTTCGGGTAGTTGGGGAGCCCAAGGATGGGGCTGACCTCAGTGGGGGCACGGAGGTTTCTCTCGCTCTGAGGCTTGTCCGAAACGCCGAAAGTCACCATTTGCGCCAGAATTGGAGGGGAGGTCGTCGCGCGGGACTCAGGGTTCCCCAGTTGGAGGCCCTGAGGGACAGGACCCTGGAAACGGAAGCCTGAGGAAGCAGGCTAGGGTGTGTGCCTGGGCTTCAGAGCAGGCCCGGCCCCATCTGACAGCGCCAGGGAGTGGACCCCCAGAGACTGAGGAGCAGGAGGCGTCAGCCTCGCTGGAGCCTGCTTCCTGGAGGCCTTCATGGTGGGATCAGACGCCACCGCTCGTGATGCCGGGCCAGGCCCAGCGGGTGGCCCTGCAGATGTGCAGCACCTGAAGCGAGTTCGCTGGGCGTTTGCCGGCCAATTCTCACGAGCATTCTGCCCAAAAGGGATTGGTTTGGGCAGAAGGCTCGTGAGAATTGGCCAGCGTTGGGCAGCCCTGTGGACAGCCCTGCTCCCTGTGGCCAAGGGCCCTTTCTCACTAGGGGCATGACACGGCCACCCGGATAACGTGCCGAGAGGACGCCACCCACTCGGGGGCCCCGGTGCAGGGAAGTGTTCCCGGAGCAGAGTTGAGGGACGGGTTGCAGCTGGGCTTCCGCTCCCGACTTTTCGGGTGGCGGGGGCGCCCATGGATAGAGCTGACCTCTGAGGGGCATGAAGGTTTCTCTCGCTCCGAGGCTTGTTGAAGCGCCGATAGGCACCGTTAGCTGCGGGGTGGATGGTGAAGTCGAGGCGCTGGGACTCAGGGTTCCCCAGTTGGAGGCCCGAAGGACAGGACCCTGGAAACGGAAGTCTTAGGAAGCAGGCATGGGTGTGTACATGGGCCTCGGGGCAGGCCCGGCCCCATCGATCAGCGCCACGGATGGGACCCTCGGAGGCTGAGGAGCAGGAGGCGTCGTCCTCGCCGGAGCCTGCCTCACGGAGGCCATACTGGCGGGGTTCAGATACGACCGCTTGGGATGTCGGGCCAGGCCCAGGGGGCGGCCCTACAGACATGCGGCGCCCGAAGCGAGTTTGCCGGGCGTTTTCCAGCCAATTCTCACGAGCATTCTGCCCGAACGGGGATCAATTTGGGCAGAATGCTCGTGAGAATTGGCCGGCATTGGGCAACCCTGCAGACTGTCCTGCTCCCTGTGACTGAGGGCTCTTTCTCGATAGGGGCATGTCGCGGCCACCGGGAAAACGTGCCAAGATGACACGACCCATCCAGGGGCCCTGGCGCAGGGAAGCGTTCCCAGAGCAGAGTTAAGGGATGGGTTGGGGCCCGGCGTCCGCCTCCAACTTTTTGGACGGCTGGGGCGCCCAAGGATGGGGCTGACCTCCATGGGGGCACGAAGGTTTCTCTCACTCTGAGGCTTGTCCGAAGCACCGAAAGGCATCATTTGCGCCAGGATGGGCAGGGGAGTCGTGGCGCAGGACTCAGGTTTCCCCAGTTGGAGGCCCTGAGGGACAGGACCCTGGAAACAGAAGACTGAGGGAAGAGGTGAGGGTGCGTGCCCGGGCCTCGCAGCAGGCCTGGCCCGATCAGACAGCGCCAGGGAGGGGACCCCAAGAGATGAGAAGCAGGAGGGGTTGGCCTCGCCAGAGCCTGCCTACCGGAGGCCTTCCTGGTGTGTTTCGGACAGGACGGCTCGGGATGCCAGGCCAGGCCCAGGGGGCGGCCCTGAAGATGTGCGGCGCCCAAAGCGAGTTCGCCGGGCGTTTTCCAGCCAATTCTCACGAGCGTTCTGCCCAAACCGGGATCAGTTTGGGCAGAACGCTCGTGAGAAATGGCCGGCGTTGGGCAGCCCTGCAGACCACCCTGCTCCCCGTGGTGGAGGGCCCTTTCTCACTCAGGGCCTGTCGCGGCCACCTGGAAAATGCGCCGAGACGACGCGGCCCCCGGAACCCTGGCGAGGGAGAGTTCCCAGGGCAGAGTTGAGGGACGGGTTTTGGCCCGGCATCCGCCTCCAACTTTTTGGACGGCGGGGCGTCGATGGATGGGACTGACCTCCGTGGGGGCACGAAGGTTTCTCTCTCTTCGAGGCTTGTCCGAAGCACAGAAAGGCACCTTTTGTGCCAGGGTGGGCTGCCGAGTCATGGCGCAGGACTAAGGGTTCCCCAGTTGGAGGCCATGAGGGACAGGACCCTGGAAACGGATGGCTGAGGAAGCAGGTGAGGGTGTGTGCCCAGGATTCGGGGCAGGCCCGGCCCCTTCAGAGATGCCAGGGAGGGGACCCCAGAAAAAGAGGAGCAGGAGGCGTCGGCATCGCCAGAGTCTGACCTCCGGTGGACTTCCTGGTGGGGTTCGGGCGCGACCACTCCAGGTGCTGTCCAGGCAAAGAGGGTGGCCCTGCAGTCGTTGGCGCCCGAGGTAGTTTGCCAGGCGTTTAACGGCCAATTCTAACGAGCGTTCTGCCCCAATTGGGATCAGTTTGGGCAGAACGCTCGTGAGAATTGGCGGGTGTTGGGAGCCCTGCAGACCTCCCTGCTCCAGGTGGCTGAAGGCCCTTTCTCACTCAGGGCTTGT
>NW_019154102.1:35637859-35643554 GCF_002288905.1 Enhydra lutris kenyoni | reverse complement strand
AAATAGAGGGATTATGAGGTGGCATGTGGTGAAAGGGAACTTCTGTCTCACTTTCCCTGATTAGAGTGTGGGGACTGGGGGCCCTGACCAAGGATTAGCATCGATACAAGAATAACCTTCACACACGACATAAGACATTGCTCCCATTTCTTCAAAGGACTCACATGAATCTCAGTCCTACAAAAGTCATTTAGTTATTTACTTCTTCCAAAAGAACAAAGAAGAGAAATGACAATATTGGGAAGGAATTCAGATTACATATATGGAGATCGGGGCTTTGAAATATCTAGATCTTTGAATCTCATAAATAACCTGCTTCACATGGTTCAGAAATAACTTATAAAGTCAGAAGATCAACACAATCACATATATATGCAAGCTGCCTGGAGCCAAAACTATGTTCTGTGCGTCCATCCTCTAGTGGGTGAGTGCTTGCAGTTATTTAGAAAAGGGGACCCATTTCAGTCACAGGTCCCAAGAATCTACCCAAGAGACCTCCTGTTGGGGGCACTCCCTCTGCTGGGTGGCAGAGAGAACTTCAATTTGGACTCAGGTGGGATACAGGACTGTTGTCTCTCAACTTCACCAAAGCATTTTATGTTTGTGCTGTTTGGCTTGAGAAAATGTATAGATCAAATGCTACAGAATGTATAATAGCATCATACTCCCCACCCACACACCCTGACCGCAGAATAATGGACTCACATAAACAAAGTAGCAAGAAAATCATTCCAAGGGACACAAATGACACACTAGCTTCCAGTTTTATACTTTCCAGAGGGACGTCCCCTGGCAAAGAGACAAAAGTGCAATGAAACCCACCTGTGTAAGTCCTTGCTCCTTGAGGTGATGTTGGTCAAGATTAGAGACTCCTAGAGTCCTGTTCCCCACCTGGACCTCATGGAGGTTCTCCTTACATCCCTTATAGATGCTGATGATTTTTGTGTGGTGTGCAGTGACCAACGTTGATGAAGTCACTTTTATTGTCCAGAGTACAACAAATTTCCTACATACACACGAGATAATGACTCCTCTTAGGAATTAGGAACAGTCTTTCTTCAGTCTACAGGTAAAAGAGGAAAATTTCAAAGCCTTCTGTGTCAAGAAAGAAGCTGTAGAAGGTTTTTGCATTTTTTAGGTATTCCATGGTATGAAATTCTGAGATGAACAACCAAACACAAAAGGAGACTTTTAACGTTTTCACGTTAAGTTTTGTAGGAAGTAGTAATATTTTTGAAGTTCAAGCATTCGTAGGAAAACATTGTACAAAAAATAGTTTCAAAACTGATACACAGCAAATAAACATGGTGGATGAATAATTTTCAGCCAAATTTCCACACATTGAGGTTTCACATATGGTAATGGGTAATGTGATTCTGATTTCCTTAGTATATTTGACACACAGCATAGATACTGTGATTCTTAATTTAACATGTGTAATTAATAGTTTTGAAACTCATCTTAAGATTTATGATATTATCTTATATTGACCTATTTGGTTTTTTCCTGATTTTATTCATTTCCACTGGTTTAACTTTCTGAATCATTCACCAGCAGGATTCATTAGGAGGGCCGGCATTTTCAAGAGTAAGAGTCAAGATTGCTTGGCTAGCACTCTAAGAAAAGACCAAGGGAGAAAACACATGAAAGAATAAATAAAATGAGGTTTGCTTCAGTCTTTCCCGAAGCTAAACTGCATCAACCCATGTATTTCAGAAGGAGGTGAGGAAATAATACTAAGATGCTCAGAATTTCTCTATTTTCACACAGAATTGGACATGCTCATGAAATGTTTTCCAAGCGACTCAAGTTATGGCACACTTAGAGCCGTGATTTCCTTCAGTTACAAGATTAGACCTGAATGCCCAAGGGATGACTTTAAAGAAATAGGTGACAAGTGGTGAAAAAAAGTGCTGAGGCACAGTATCCCCTGTTCCTAAAATGACAGGGTTGAAGAGTGAGGGAATCAAAGCACCTGGGTGGCTCAGTCTGTTGAGTGTCCGACTCTTGGTTTCGGCTCAGATCATGATCTCAGGCATGTGAGATGGATTGGGTGTCAGGTTCCCCACTCAACAGGGTGTCTGCCTAAGAGTCTCGCCATCTCCCTGGGCCACTCCTCCCCAGAAATAAATAGATAGATAAAATCTTAATAAAAAATAATGAGAGAATTCTCTTTGTGAGAATGAGTACTCCTGGGAGAAATGGAGAAGAGAGAAGGGAGGTAGGAAAGAAGACAGAGCAGAAATGAATGTGCAGGACACTGCCCAGGAAGGCTGGGAAACAGGGCCCATGGAAGGAAAAAGTGAGAGGGACACTACCTTCCACGTGGCGTTTCTGAATAGGAGAGCTCAAAGGCTTTATCCTGGGAAGGTTCAGACTGGGAGGGTGAAGGAGGGTGAAGAAAAGAGAATGAGGAAATAAAAGAGAAATGTCCCAGAGTCCGAGAGGAGCAGGAAGGGAGAACTGACCCACAGGGTGTAACATTCACAGCTCTTTGTCAAGGGCTAAAGCCAGACCTTCCTGGCTCACTCCTGCCATGGGACCCTGGGAAACACGCAGCTTCCTGGGGCACAAAAACTCCCAAAAGCATCCCTAAGACATCTTCACAGCATTTGTCTTCATTAACCTCCCACAAAAGGGGATGCAGGAGGGATGCTTGTGTGGCTCAGTCCATTAAATGGCTGCCTTCAGCTCAGGTCATGATCCCAGCATCCTGGGATGGAGCCTCCATTGGGCTCCCTGCTCAGAAGGGAGCCTGCTTCTCCCTCTGCCTCCTGCTCCCCCAGCTTGTGCTCTCCCTCTCTCTGGCAAATGAATAAATAAAACCTTTTAAAAAGGTTGGAGGGTGCAGGAAAAGTCAGCTCTCTTCATTTTCTGTTGTGCCTTACAAGCCCTGGAAGGAGTAAGTCAGTAGAAGTGACTTCTGAGGCAGATAGTGGAATGCACATGTTCAGTGGAGGAAGCAGCTGGTACAGCAAAGCCTCCCTGGCCCACAGCCCGGGGAGCAGGTTTGTGTTCAAGGCTGAAGCACTGTGGGCAGATAGCTATCATACTGCTGGCAGTAATAGTTTCCCACATCTTCCACCTGGAGGTTGCTGATGCTGAGGGTGAAGTCTGTCCCAGACCCACTGCCGCTGAACCGGTCTGGGATGCCCGTGGCCCTGTTCGATGCACCATAGATGAGGAGCCTGGGAGACTGCCCAGGTTTCTGCTGGTACCAGGCTATGTCGTTGCTAACACTCTGACTGGCTCTGCAGTTCATGGTGACCCGCTGACCTGGAGACGCAGCCAGGGAGCCTGGAGACTGAGTCATCGTGATGTCCCCACAGGCACCTGCAATCAGAAAAACGGTGATACAGACACACTTTATCCCAGTCACGCTGAAATATGTCATTGCAAAGGGCTTCCTAATGGTACCACATGGAAGTACATCATTGGGTCTATTTTGGAAATATCAGTGTTTCTCAGTATATATCGTAAAAAGTTGTTTAAATTACACTACTCCGGAAGGACAATGGCACTTATCAGCTTCTCACCTGAGACCCACAGCAACAAGGATAGGAGCACCTGCCTCTGTGTCGCCATCTTGCTGCCCCCTGCCTGCCCGACGCAGCTCAGCTCATGTAGCAAAGGCCCCTTTTATACAGCCTGAGCTGCTGGTCAGGGCCTGGAGAGGCTTATGCAAAGCAGTCAGGGAGAACAGAAGCATATCTCATAAGCAGTGGGTTGTGAAAATACCCAGTGGAAGTGTAAGGAGCCAAAAATAAATCCAAAATAGAGTTGTATGACAGGAACACACAAATGTCAACTCAGAAGCTCTGAGAACAACTTAGAAGTTCTAAAATGACAAACTGCTACAAGATCGAATGAAGAGCTTCCATTTTCAATTTAACAATGTCCTTAAATGGGTCCAGTTACCAGAAAAGATGAAATTGGCTCTTCATTTCAATAACCCTGGCAAAATAACAAAATATGCCAGGAAACAAGTAAGGGGAGGTCAGGGAGGGGGGCAAAAGAATTGCAAGGCACAAAAAGAAAGTGGAGAACTTTGGGCCCAACTTTTTATAAAACCTCTGACTGGAAAACCTCAAAGCCATTTTTCTCCTGCAGATGGGTAAGGATGCGGCAAACACTTGAACTCAGGTCCCGGGGCTGGGCAAGGGCCAGAGAGATGAGAGATGGAAGACAGGCCCAGAATTTCCTCACTCGGGAGACATGTGGGACTCTCATTGGACTTAGAGGAATTCCAAATCCTGATTTTCAGTTATTCTATCTTTTCAGCTCAATATTTCTGTTTTGTGTTGAATTAACCAATGAATGAAATCTAGGTGCCTTCAAGAATATTCAGTTCCCTCCAGTGGTTTGAGAAGTCAGCACAGTGTGGCTTGGGTATGATATACACTTCCCTGCACCTGTTCCTGATCCTGCTGTCCCTTCTTAAGCAGAAAGAGGAAGAGGGCAGGGGTGGGATTCCCTTAAGATGCCGAACATGCGGTCCTAGTGAGGAGTGCAGAGACTGTGGAGGCTTAGGGCCCACTGCAAGTCCAACCACAACACTTTCTCCATCTTTTCTGAGTGGAGCAGATGCCTGAGTCTTCCTCTGTCAGGTAACACCCTGGCTGTTCCATAGGTCCCCTTGGCTGCTGCATCTCTTCATGACATGAGCCACTTCCTAAACCCAGACAGAGCCTGTATCAAGTAGAACCTGCCTGGGGATCCACACCTCACCCTCACAAAGGGTCAATTCTCCCATCACTCCGCTCCTGAATTTGCTCTAGATGATGGTTAATTTTACGTGTCAACGGAAGTAGGCTCGGGCACCTAGTGGGGTGGTCAATGCCAGTTTAGATATTGCTGCCAAGGTATTATTAAGTGTGATGAACATTTACATCAGTAGCCCTCATCTCCCATGCTGCACAGATTCACCACAGCCCTGTTTCAACTTCAAAAAGGAAAGAAAACTTTATTATTATTATAGAAGAACTAATAGAAAGAGAAGAGGAAAGGAATATGCACATACAGAAAGGGAATAGTAGGCAAGAAATGAGAATAAGGTCACTTCACCTCCTATCAGGAACTTACAACACCCCACCTCACCAGCTGGGGAAGCCCCGTGGAGACAGCCAGGCTAGAGTCCCAACTGAGAGGCCTAGGCAGAGCATTCTCCTCTCAGGGGACACTTCCAGTGGAATCCCCATAAGGGCCATGTTTATAGGGCAAATAACAGGGTTTGAAATGAAACATTTGCTCACCTACGTACAGTTTGGAACAAGTTGCATGTCCACGTTGTCATGTGTCTGTATTTTCAAGGAGCCCGAGCTATATACATCTCTCTCCCCGCCTGGATCCCATTCTGGGGGGCCAGCCCTGCCTGGAGCAAGAGGAGACAAGGCTGTAGCTCTTGGCATCCAGAACAGAAAGGCTGTATCTGGAGGCTGAAATCCCTGATGAATATAGATGCAAAAATCCTCCACCAAATATTAGCAAACCAAATTCAACAATACATTAAAAGGATCATACGCCATGATCAAGTAGGATTTATTCCAGAGATGCAAGGATCCTTCAATATCCATAAATCAATCAGCATGAATGTCACATGAACAAACTTAAGGTTAAAATCATAGGATTGTCTCAACAGATGCAGAAAAAGTATTTGATAAAATTCAGTATCTATTGATCAAAAAAAAAAAAAAAA
>NW_019154102.1:35615386-35634859 GCF_002288905.1 Enhydra lutris kenyoni | reverse complement strand
TACATATGAATGTGTTGATCTTCTGACTTTATAAGTTACTTCTCAACGATGTGAAGTGGGTCATTTCTGAACTTCAATGATCTAGATCTTCAAAGCACTGATCTCCATATGCGTAATCTGAATTCCTTCCCAATATCATTTCTTTTCTTTGTTTATCCTTGGAATAAATATATATGTAAATACATTTTGTAGAGCTGTCTGAGATTCTGTTGAGCACTGGGGAGAAATGGGAGCTATGTCTTATGTTGACTGTGAAGGGTATTCTTGTATCAGTTGTAATCCTTGGGCTGGGGCCCCAGTCATCCCAGTCTGACTGGGAAAAGTGAGACAGAAGTTCCCTTTGACCACAGGCCACCTCATAATCCCTCCATTGAAATGAACTCCTTACTTTGTGTAGAAATTTGCATCCCCAACCCCAAAGTGTCTCCTGTGAGGGATGGAACTTCTGTCCTGAGGATTTCTCATGAAGTCCTACAGCTTTCTCATCAGTTAAAATATCCTTCCTCTGCTCAAATGTGAGATAGCTTGATTGTTTACTTATTTATATATTTGCTTTTTCTCTGGAAAATTTGATGCACATGAGAGATGAAGAGGAAAGAAAACTAAAGGGAACACTAATATCTTTGATCCTTATTGAAATTGTCTGTTCTGTGCATGAGAGAGGTAACAGTTGAGTGCACATTTGAAAAATGTTAATGTATCGTGTCAAGGTTCTATTTATTCATGGGTCAGTTGTATTTGTGGGTTTTTTATTTGTTTGTTTTGTTTGTAGATTCTACATATAAATAAAGACATATGGTATTTGTCTTTCTCTGTCTGACTTGTTTTGCTTAGCATTATAGTTTCTAGGTCCATCCATGTTATTGCAAATAACAAAATACCATTTCCTTGGCTGAGTAGTATTTCAATGTATGTATGTATATGCCAACTACTTCTCAACAGAAGGAGGAGTTTATATTTGCTATGAATTTACTACAATAGTCTATTTGGGTGCTTGACCACCAAACAATTTTACTAAGTTTTCTCATGCATATTTAATGTAGGGATGGTGTGTATAGAATACTATCTAGATAACATCGTAACAGAGCCATTAGTCTAACTGGGAAAGTGGAGGTTCATAAAGTGGGAAAATAAAAAATAATAAATTCCGAAGAATACTGAATAGTCTCTCACTGACAATATGGCAAACGTGTTTAGCTCCAAATGTATATAGTTGTGCTTTCACATAAATGGCTCAGGTTTCTGATACTCATCCTGAGTTACCGTCCCTGACACATGTACACAGGCAGGAGGGCCATGGTGAAGTTCAGGGTGGCTCTCCCTGTCAGGTCACAGCTCAGCCCACAGGCTGCTCACGTCCTTTCTAGAACTGGTTATACCCCACTGAGGATGTTGCCCCACAGGTCCCAGGACTCAGTCCAGAGCACTCAGCTGCATGTTACTGCCTTGACTTCCCCAGCACCTGCCTCTGATGCCAGCTCAGAGCCTCTGCTGTGCCAGCTCCCTGCTCAGGCAACACACGTGCCCGGTGGGGACTGCCAAACAGAGAGGTTTGTGTTCGGGCCTGAACCACTGTGGGCGGATTGTGTGTACTTTGACTGCAGTAATAAACTCCCACATCGTCAGCCTCCACTCTGCTGATTCTCAGGGTGAAATCTGTCCCTGAGCCGCTGCCACTGAACCTGTCTGGGACCCCAGTGAAACGGTTGGAAACCAAGTAGATCAGGCCCTGTGGGGACTGGCCTGGCTTCTGCCGGAACCAGCTCAAATATGTGTTTCCATTACTGTGTACGAGGCTCTGACTGGCCCTGCAGGAGATGGAAGCCGACTCTCCGGGGGTGACAGGCAGCGAGAGCGGGGTCTGTGTCAGCACGACCTCCCCGCTGGATCCTAAAATAATGAGAGATAAGTACAGGTTATGGAGAAACATTATGAGCCATTATTAGGAATTTAAATTTCATTTATGATAGGCTAAATCATATTTTGTGATTTGATTCATACTCTAAATATGTCCAAATTCCATGGATAACCCAAGAATTGCAGGGCACAGAGTGGCCACATTTTTTTCTTTCAGCATCTCACTAAAGCACTGTTCTTCATTCCCTTTAGTTTCCTCATAGCTTTCACTATCTCAAAACTAATTCCCCTATTTGAGGGCAATCTCACCCCTGAATAGAGCACACATACAGACTAACAGCACCCAGACAGCTCACCCTCCCCACCCCAATCTCCTTCCTCATCCTCCTTCTGCTCTTACCTGGGACCCAGAGCATCAGCAGCCCCAGGAGCTGAGAAGGGAACCTCATTTTGAGAAGCTGAACTGATGAGTCCTAGTAAGTAAACACAAGCTCAGAGCTGACCTTTATGTCAGACTTCCAAGGCAAGGTCCTCCCTAGAGGGCAATATGCAAATCCAGTGGTGGGTGTGGCAGAGTGGAAAGAGCTGAAGGCAGTGGTCAGGTCCCTCTCCTGGGAGTGCAGAAACTTCTGTGTTTGGAGGGAAACTAACAGAGACAAATTCCCTACTGCCTTTGTGGGAAGCAGGATCTCCCTGTGATAACTGGGATCTGTGGCAGAACACAGTGCTCATAGACCTGCCTCCTGAGAAAGCTCCAGAGACCCTGATGATACAAGCACACGTGTCCAGAGTCCATTCTGGGAGGTGAATGGCCATCCTGCTTGGATTCCTGTCAGCTAATGACCAGGAGGAAACAGGTCCCAGTCCCTCTCCAGCTGATTGACGGGCGATCTCCAGATCCCAGGATGAACTGGAGATGGTTTAGGAGTCTCTGGGATTCGGTGCTTCCAGGTTAATGGTTTAAAACAATTCAATAATGATTTAAAATGAATTAAACTCATCCTGGGACCTCTTGTATTATTCTCTATGTGAAGATGAATGTAAAAAACTTACAGGGGTAGGAAAGAATCTCTCACTCACAAATAGAGAAGTCATAGTCCTGGGGAAGAGAATAGGGACAAAGACAGAATTTATGCTTCTGGCAGTGAGGATGCCCTTTGTCCTCATCATTTGTTATAATAAGGTGAGTATCAATCACACTTCTCTCTCTCTCCCCACAAAGACACACAGACATTCAGACGAATAGATACACACACATACTCCATAACAATAACGAAATTCCTTAGAGAAGCACTTCCTAAGAGGATGGGACAGAAGAATGATGTTTCATTTTGTAATGTTTCCTCTCAATTATCTTTTTCCTATGATGCTCAGAAGACCCCTTCCCATGTAGAGGTTTCCTCTTGATGTGTAAACAGTTGCTATCAGGGGTTCTGGTTCCTTGTTAGCTCTGTGAGAAGTTGTGTCTCTCCCTTGGCTTTTATACTTGGCATCCATAGACATGACTGTGCAGTTCAAGAAGAGATTGTGTAGGTGATAATAGCAAGAACTGGGTAACTCTTTGAATGTCTAGTGGTCACCTGTACCTATGACAGACATTTTCTGGGGTTTCGGTGAACCACAGTCACTGTGGAAGAGGGTGCGGGGTCGGTTCTGCTTGGGGCATCAGTTTACCAACCATCCTTCATTAAAGCTGGGACATAACCTGATGATTCGGCATGTGTCAGCCTGATGGAGGTGTTAGTCAGTTGTCTGTGAGAATTGTGTCTGCATGTATGTATATTATACATATATATGCATATGGACATACATTCACATATATAATTTTATTTATTTACTTTAGATTTAATCACATTTAATAAGTCTGAATTATCTGCAGAATTGGTCACCATTACTCAAAGTAATTGTAGTTAGATGTTTCTACAATAGGGTGAATTTTACACTTTTAATTCAAATATTTTTAAAAACATTTCTTCGTTTTGTATCTTCTTATAATGGATTTCCAAGTGTTCTTTTTTATGCCATTGGGTTTAATAAAAGCTGTCAATTTCTATGTGAAGATGTGTAAAAACTGCATTAGTCAGATTTTACACACTATTTTAACAAACCAGTCAAATACTCAGTGGCTTGTCATACTAAGCATTTGTTTCTATAGTCATGGATGTTCATGTTGACAATAATATGGATGATGCACACAGGGCTCAGCTGTGTGGTTTTTGTGCAGGGAGATGAATGATCTCCAGCCTTTGGATTGTGGTTGATCTGGGTCCAAGACAGAGTGTGGTGACTACCCATGGCACATCATTCTCATGGCAAGCTGTAAGAAGGTACAGAAGCCACAAAATGAACAAATCTATGTCCAGTTATTCTGACAGAATTGCATATAATTTTGATATATTTTTACTGTGGTCTTTGTAATTCTTTAAATTTCTACAAATCATTATTCTATTTAATTTTTAAGATAAGTGGTCTTGTTTTTTCCAAATAATAATATTTTTCAATATTTTCAGTCTACAAAGAAGTTTGTAATTTAATTTTGTATGAATTAGAAAGTTAAATTGGAGGGGTTTTCATCCTGTGGCTTTAATTCAACAGGTGGCTTTCAACAGAAATGTCTTAAACGAAAATAGATAATTAAAGAGAGACTACTTTAGGATAAGTAAAAATGCTGTACAACAGAGCATCTTAAAGCTCACATAGCTCTCCTGCCATCTTGTTAAAATGGAGAGCCATGTGAGCAGGTGTCAGGTGGAGACAGATATTTTGCATTTGTCACAAGCTTTCAGGCTTGTCGATGATGCTCTGACTTATAAGAGAATTTTAAGCAACAAGGTATACTTATATTAAGAAAAAACAATGCTTCATCCACATTTAGTTTTTTTTTTAATCATGGAAGTCCATCATTGTCAAGTTATTTCTATATACATGACACAATTTCCTCAACTTCTGTTCCCTGAGTCACTTAACAAAATCTTCTTGTTATGAATTCAGAACTAATGATGATAGCTAGAAACATATTCAAACATATTCTGGGGCCGTCCCCAAACTGGCCAACTTCTGAGAGATGTGAAAAACAGTGACCATCACAGGCTGTCTTCTGTCAGCTCCCCGTCACCACCATCACTTCTGGAAGCACATTTCCCAGAGCCCCCTTTCTTCTATGGTTCCCTATGGAGTTGCCCACAAGACACCTTACCCTAGATCTGGAGGTCAGAAGAAGAGGATTCAATGCCTTCCATGAGCACTAGCAGGCAGGTGAGTGGTAAGTGAGGGACCAGAGAATCACCTGCGGAGGGGTTGCAGCGGCTAGAGCACCAGCACCTCCATCCCTGGCCCTCCTAAACAGGCCTGAGGACCATGTGGTTAGGCAGCCTGTATCTCCAATGGTATACATTCTCTGACTTATGGTGCATCATCAAGGAATCACTGTTTCTAGTGTCTGCTTCCCTTATTATATCCCCAGGCCTTTGAAACAGTGATGTTTAAACATTACGTACTTAACGGAAGCAATTCCTGCTTGGAATACCTAGAGTGGCTTCTCTTTTGCTGCATAAACCCCGACAGATGCCTTGATCCACACTCCTTGGGTGTAATGATCCGGGGGAAGGGGAGTCAGTCAGGAGGCCGAGGAGCCTCCTTGCCCTTCTCCCAAAGCTCCCATGACCTCCAAATTGGGGCTGCCTCTGAGAAACTTTCTGAGCAGATGCTGGCATTAGAGGAGCAGCAGGGAGAGCCCAGCCCCTCACATCTGCCTCCCTGGTGGTTTATGCTCTGACCTGTAACACTGTGGGTGGGTAGCTGTTAGACTGCAGGCAGTAGTAGGTCCCAGCATCTTCAGGCTCCAGGCTGCTGTTGGTGAGAGTGATGTCTGTCCCAGACCCACTGCTGCTGAATGGCTATGGGACACCAGTTTCCAACTTGGATGCTTCATAGATCTGGAGCTTAGGAGCTCTCCTTGGCTCCTGCTGATACCAGACTAACCACTTGTTAATGTTCTGACTGGCCCGGCAGGTGATGGTGACTCCTTCTTTTGGAGTCATGGACAGGACGGCAGGAGACTGGGTCAGCACAATCTCACCATGGAAGGTTGAAACCACACAGGAAACATCAGCAGAGTCTCAGGATATGTACATGGAAATCACCAATATCTAGTTAGGTAGGACAGAGAATACTACTCATTTTTAAAATAAGCCAAATTCATCTATGGTAAGGTTTCCAATGAAGAAAGAAAATCAGGGATGGAAAATCTGCTTTGTCCAAATATTTTCACTGGAACCCAGAGGAGCAGAAGGCCAAGAACTGTGATGGAGTCACCATTTTGCTGCTTTCAATGGATCCAGTGTGTTCATGCCACACACCCAGAGACTCTGTTATTAGACTCTGAGAGGCAGAAACACTTCAGATCTAAGAGGAAAAATATATGCAAATTATGTGGCATTCCTATTGCTTAAGTACTCAAAAATTAATTTTTAAAAAAAATTTTTTTAAAGATTTTATTTATTTGTCAGAGAGAGAGAGAGGGAGAGAGAGCAAGCACAGGCAGACAGAATGGCAGGCAGAGGCAGAGGTAGTAGCAGGCTCCCTGATGAGCAAGGAGCCCGATGTGGGACTCGATCCCAGGACGCTGGGATCATGACCTGAGCCGAAGGCAGCTGCTTAACCAACTGAGCCACCCAGGTGTCCCTCAAAAATTAATTTTGTCAAAAGAATCCCCCCTCACTGGGCCCCATTCTTTCCTGTGTGTGTTAAGTCTCCCTCTTCTGGCCATGTGGAGGTTTTGAATGTATTTACCCCATGCTGGGCCAACTACAAGGTCTACAGCAGGGGGCATGGCATATGATCTAGAGCAGTCCTCTGATGGAATTCCCTTTCAAGGCAGTGAAGAGCTGGTCACATTATCAGTCTCGGCCCAGGGCTACATTAACTCCGTGCTCTCTGCTGCAGTGCGTTGTATAAACATCCCTCAGAGCATCCTGCCAGGCCATCCTCTATCAATTACATCCTGTTAATTGCACACAATGAGTGAGAAATATTGAGGACTTCGCTAACTTGGAAAAACACATGTGCTCCAACATTGGGATGCAAACCCTACAAAAATTCATCTGACCCCCTTCCCTGGTGTCTATGTCAGGGGTCCAGATATCTGAGGAATGCGGGCACATCGTCTCTGAGGTAAAGGGCAAGTACTTGTAACTTGCACATTTGACCACTGAGGTTGAAACACAGCACCTTGTTGAGTGTTGAGTGTTGAGACAACACAATCCACACTTGGACAAGCTACACCATTCTGTTTTTCAGCTACTTTTGAGGTCACTATGTAGAGTGGGTGCAGAGCCAGGAGGAACTCTGTATCGGGTTTAGATCATGATGCAAGTGGCCCTATCACCTGGGCCCTGAGACCTCTCCTATTATTGGTTTTACTTGCATCTGTGTCCAGAAGGATGGTGTGGACACTCTGGCAAGGCCAGATGAAGACTCATAGCATAGACTTCCGGTTTATTTGCAAGACTCGGCCCTTCTCAAAAACAACCTATTCACTGTTCAACAAGTAGTTCCCAGCATAGCACAGGCCCTGGTAGACCTGTCCACATCACATTAATTAATTGTGTGACAGAGCTGTTCCTCCTAAACCAGAAATGTCACACCAGATTGTAAGATTGGGTGGAGCCCAGCAGCAGTCAACCTCAGAAAGGAGAAAGTATTTTCTTTAGTATTGGACCCAAGCAGATTCAGCGGGCACACTTAATTTATGGGACAAGAATTTCAGATCACCACAATACTCACCACTCGTGCTGAAACACCCCTGCACGAGCTCCTATTTCTAGCCTCATGAGACTTTATATTTAATGCATTTTCTTATTTCTTATCTTCTTATTTCTGCATTCTTGTTGCTCCAGCCAGGAAGGGACTGCCTCTTCCAAAATTAGCTAATTCCCAGAGGCAGTAAAAGACTTGCCCAAGGGCATAGGTTTGATATGCAAGCCAGACAATCCTGAGCCCCAATCCTTACTCTCTTCCTTTCAATGAGACCAACAATCTGTGACATTTCCCTCTACCCAAATCCCCCTAGGTACCAGAGGACAAGAGGCACACTTACAGTCTGCAGCCTGCTGAAGTTTTCAAACTCTCCAATCTTATGTCTAAGTAGCTTGTTGACTTTGCTTCTCCATTACTTCTCATGAAATACACAGTAAAAAATAGAAGCCAGCAGTACTTCTCTCTGTATGCTCTTTTCACCTTGGTACAACCTGTGTCACCGGGAGGCATGCTGTGTGTTCTGTTTCCAGGGAACTATGCATATAATAAAAACTTCTTACTGCATTGTAATAGCTTTCCTGTCTTTGCTTCTTACCACATCTGATTAAAGACACAGGGCCTGCCAACCAGCTAATAGAAGAGAATGGACTCCAGGTTCTGCCCAGGTTCGCATCATATGTTCATGTAAGTTAAACTGGACAGCTCCCGTAGCATCCTGCAATGAAATAAGATGTTTAGTTAGTAGACGCTCAAAAGAGCCCAAATGGTCATTGATTTAATGTGGCTGGGGAAGTGGCCTGAAGTAATGACAAGGATGCCCTGTGGGGTGCCTGGCTAGGAAGGGTCTGGAATGAGAAGAGAGGAAGGATAAAGGAGGAAAGACCAGAGGCAAGAAATAACCCAATCTAAACCAAAAAGAGAAACTAAGCTAAAAACAAAACAAAACAGAAAAAATCCCCAATTCAAAACCAACAACAACAAAACCCCACCGTACCTGGGATACATAGGACCCAACAAAAAATCTGACATTTGTGCCACTGGAATTTAGAAAGAGTGGAGAGAGAGGATGGAGATGAAAAATATTTTGAACAAGTTAATTGCTGAAAAATTTCACATTTAGCAGACCACCAACAGCATAAACCTGAAGAAATATATGTCAAGACACATTGTACTAAAATTTATGAGCACTAAAGGAAAAGGAAAAAAATATCATAGGCTGAAAGAGAAAAATCACCCTTACCCAGAGAGGAAAACACCTCGAATGACAGAGGATTTCTATTCAGAAACCATGGGGGCCAGAAGGAAATGATGTCAACATTTTTTTTTCTAGATAGAATTGATGTATAACATTGTGTAAGTTTAAGTTTTATACAATGTGATAATTTGATCTATGTTTATATTGTGAAATGGTTACCAACATAAGGATAGTTAATGCAACATTCGCTGCGCATAATTTTCCTTCTTGTTTTACTTACTTACTTTTTGTGGTGAGAACATTAAAGGTCTAATCTCTTAGTAACCTTCAAGTACAATATAATACTGTTAACTACAGCCAACTTGCTGTACATGAGACCATCAGAAATTATTTTATATACAGAAGTTAATACCCTGTGATCAACATCTCCCCTATTTATCTCACTACCAAACCCTTGGCAACCACCAATCTATTCTGTTTCTATGTATTTAGGTTTTTTAGATACCACATGTAAGTGATATTACACATAATATCTTTCTCAGTCTTCTTTATTTCACCTAGCACATCCCTTTCAAGTTTCATCCATGTTGTCCCGAATGGCAAGATTCCTTTCCCTTTCATGGCTGAGTAGTATTTCCTTGTGTGCGTACACATGTATAACACATCTTCTTTATCCATTTATCCATCAGTGGACACTTAGGTTGTTTCCAAATCATGGCTGTTTTAATAATGCTGTAATGGATCCAGTGGTGCATATATATTTTCAAATACCCAGAAGTGGAATAGCCGGATCATAGGGTAGTTCTATTTTTAAGTTTTTGAGGAAACTCCATACTGTTTTCCATAGTGGCTGCACCAATTTACATCCCCAACAACAATACCTGAGGGCGTTTCTCCTTATCCTGTCCATATCCTCTTTCTCCATATCCTCTATAATTTTGGTGTTTTTGTTTTTGTTTTTTTTTTGGTAAATAGATCCTGAATTTTATCAAATAGTTTTTCTGCATCTGTTGAGAAAATCTTACGATTTTTACCCTTAATTTTGTTGATGTGACATATCATGCTGAATGATTTATGGATATTGAACCATACTTTCATCTCTGGTATAAATCCTACTTGATCATGGTGTATGATCCTTTTAATGTATTATTGAATTTGGTTTGCTAATATTTTGTGGAGGATTTTTGCATCTATGTTCATCAGGAATATGGCCCTTCTGTTCTGGATGCCAAGAGCTACAGCCTTGTCTCCCATCTCCTCCTCCTCTAGGCAGGGCTGGCCCCCTAGAATGGGATCCAGGAGGGGAGACAGACGCACATAGCTCGGGCTCCTTGAAAATACAGAAAATGACAATGTGGACATGCGGCTTGCTCCAAACTGCATGTAGGTGAACAAATGTTTAATTTCAAACCTTATTATTTACTCTATAAATACGGCCCTTCTGGGGATGGTCCCCGGCAAGTGTCCCCTGAGGAGAGGACGCTCCACCCAGGCCTCTCAGTTGGGACTCCATCCTGTCTGTCTCCACTGGGCTTCCCAGCAGCTGAGGTGGGGTGTTGTAAATACCTGTTATGAGCTAAGTGGCCTTATTCTCATTTCTTGCCTACTACTCCCTTCCTGTATGTGTAGATTCCTTTCCTCTTCTGTTTCTATTGGTTTTGCTTTAATAATAATAATAAAATTTTCTTTCCTTTTTGAAGCTGAAACAGGGTTGTGGTGAATCTTTTGTGCAGCATGGGCGGGGACTCTGTGTCATGATAAGAGCTACAGATGTAGATGTTCATCACATTAAAAAATACCTTGGCAGCAACATCGAAAATGGCAGTGACCACCCCACTGGGTGCCCTAGTCTACTTCTGTTGACACCTAAAATTAGCCATCATCAGAGGCAAATTGAGGGGCGGAACAATGGGCAAATCGACACATTGTGAGGGTAAGGTGTGGATCCCCAGGTAGGGTCTACTTGATACAGGCTCTATCTGGGTTTAGGAAATGGCTCATGTCACGAAGAGGTGCAGCGGTCACGGGGTCCCACGGAACAGCCAGGGTGCCACCTGACAGAGGAAGCCTCAGGCATGTGCCCCACTCAGAGTAGAGATGGCAGAAGTGTTGTGGTTGGACTTGCAGTGTGCCGGAAGCCTCCACAGCCTCTGCCCTCCTCACTGGGACTGCCTGCTCCGAGTCTTAAGGGAATCCCTCCCCTGCCCCCTTCCCTCTGCTTAAGAAGGAATAGCAGGAGGAGGAACAGTTGCAGGAAGTTATATGGTGCCCAAGCAACCCTGCTCTGACTTCTCAAACCACTGGAGGAAACTGAATTTTCCTGAGGGCACCTAGATTTCATTCATTGGTTAATTCAACACAAAACAGAAATATTGAACTGAAAAGATAGAATAACTGAAATTCAGGATTCAGACTTCTCCTAGGTCCAATGAGGGTCCCACATGTCCCCCCGAGTGAGGAAATTCTTCGCCTGTCTTCCATCTCTTCCATCTCTCTGGCCTTGCACAGCTCCGGGACCTGAGCTCAACTGTTTGCCACGTCCTTACCCATCTGCAGGAGAAAAATGGCTTCAGAGCTTGATGTTTTCCAGTCAGAGGTTCTATAAAAAGCTGGGCCCAAAGTTCTCCACTTTCCTTTTGTGTCTTTCAATTCTTTTGCCCCTCCCTGCCTCCCATTATTTGTTTCCCAGCATATTTTGTTATTTTACCACGGTTATTGATATGATGAGCCAAGCTCATCATTTCTGGACACTGAACCCATTTAAAGACATTTTAAATTGAGAATGGAAGCTCCTCATTTGATCTTGTAGCAGTTTGTCACTTTAGAACTAAGTTGTTCTCAGAGCTTCTAAGTTGACTTTTGTGTGTTCCTGTCATACAATTCTATTTTGGAGTTATTTTTGGCTCCTTACATTTCCACTGGGTACTTTCACAACCCACTGCTTATGAGATTTGCTTCTGTTCTCCCTGACTGCTTTGCATAAGCCCCTCCAGGCCCAGACCAGCAGATCAGGCTGTATAAAAGGGGCCTTTGCTATGTGAGCTGAGCTGCGTCGGGCCGGCAGGGGCAGCAAGATGGCGTCACAGAGGCAGGTCCTCCTCTTCTTGTTGCTGTGGGTCTCAGGTGAGAAGCTGAAAAGTGCCATAATCCCTCTGGACTAGTGTCATTTTAAGTAAATTTTTAAGATAGATAATGAGAAACACTGGTTATTTCCAAAACAGACCCAATGATGTACTTCCATGTGGTACCATTAGGAAGCACATTTGCAATGACATATTTCAGTGTGACTGGGATAAAGTGTGTCTGTATCACCGTTTTTCTGATTGCAGGTGCCTGTGGGGACGTCATGATGACTCAGTCTCCAGGCTCCCTGGCTGGGTCTCCAGGTCAACGGGTCACCATCAACTGCAGAGCCAGTCGGAGTGTTAGCAACTATGTAGCCTGGTACCAGCAGAAACCTGGGCAGGTTCCCAGGCTCCTCATCTATGGTGCATCCAGCAGGGCCACGGGCATCCCAGACCGGTTCAGCGGCAGTGGGTCTGGGACAGACTTCACCCTCAGCGTCAGCAACCTCCAGGCTGAAGATGTGGGAAACTATTACTGCCAGCATCATTATAGCTCTCCACCCACAGTGCTTCAGCCTCGAACACAAACCTGCTGACCAGGGCTGAGGGTCAGTGAGGCTTTGCTGCACCAGCTGCTTCGTCCCCGCTCATCCCTGAACATGTCTTTTCCACTATCTGCCTGAGAAGTCACTTCTCCTGACATACTCCTTGCAGGGCTCGTAAGATCCCAGCAGAAAGTGAAGGGAGTGGACTTCTCCTGCATCTCCACCCACCACCCTATTTTTTTTTTTTAAGATTTTATTTATTCATTTGCCAAAGAAAAGGAGGGAGCACAAGCAGGGGGAGCAGGAGGCAGAGGGAGAAGCAGGCTCCCTTCTGAGCAGGGAGCCCAATGTGAGGCTCCATCCCACGATGCTGGGATCATGACTGAGCTGAAGGCAGCCACTTAACCAACTAAGCCACCCAGGCATCCCTCCTGCATCCCTTTTTGTGGGAGGTTAATCAAGATAAACGCTGTGAAGATGTCTTAGGGATGCTGCTGGGAGTTTTTGTACCCCAGGAAGCTGCATGTTTCCCAGGGCCCCACGGCAGAAGTGAGCCAGGAAGGTCTGTCTTTAGCCTCTGACAAAGGGCCGTGAACGTTACACCCTGCGGGTCAGTTCTCCCTTCCTGTTCCTCTTGGACTCTGGGACATTTCTCTTTTATTTCCTCATTCTCTTTTCTTCACCCTCCATCACCCTCCCACTCTGAACCTTCCCAGAATGAAACCTTTGAGCTCTCCTATTCAGAATCTCCCACGTGGAAGTTAGTGTCCCTCTCGCTTTTTCCTTCCATGGGCCCTGTTTTCCAGCCTTCCTGGGCAGTGTCCTGCACATTCATTTCTGCTCCAGCTCCTTTCCTACCTCCCTTCTCTCTCTTCTCCATTTCTCCCAGGTGTACTCATTCTCACAAAGGCAATTCTCTCATTATTTTTTTTCTTTTTGATTTTATCTATCTATTTATTGTTTGATTTATCTATCTATTTATCTATCTATTTATTGATTATTTATTGTTGAGACTGAGCGGAACCTGACACCCGCTCAGTCTCACATGCCTGAGATCATGACCTGAGCCGAAACCAAGAGTTAGACGCTCAACAGACTGATCCACCCAGCCACTCTGATGCCCTCACTCTTAAACCCTGTCACTTTAGGAACACGGGACACTGTGCCTCAGCACATTTTTCACCACTTGTCACCTTTTCCTTTGAAGTCATCTCTTGGGCATTCACGTCCAGGACCCCAGGACCATGGCCCGAGCTGAAGGTAGAGGCTCAACCAACTGAGCCACCCAGGCGCCCCTGAGATGCTCAGCATTGTAATGATGGAGAACTTGTCATGATTTTCTGATGGCACACCTAAGGCATGGCCATGAGAGTGACTGATCAAGATTGGGTGGGGAAGAGACAATTGGAGGAGGATCAGCCAAACAACTGAGAGAGCAGGTAATGGAAAGTCATATACTGAATATACTGAAACCACCAGGAATTCTGAAAGGCTGTGAGAGGCTGTAGGAGGTGGGAGCTAAAATATTCCAGAAACCAGGAGAGACTTTGGGGCTGGTGTTTGTCTGCAATAAGGAATGATCCTAGCATGGCGTAGTCTACCTATCTTGATTTCAAACACTGTTCTTCCACTTTCTAGGCAGGCCTAGAAGTCTAGAAGTGGCTGAAGGGGGCAAAAGAAACTCCACGAGCAGGCTGTTGGGGAAACACAAAAGCTCCGGGTGATTTTAGAATAGACGGGGTGGGGGCTACTGCGCATGTCAGTGGTTTGGTGGGTAAGCGTCGGGGGAGAAAGTATCCAGGTAGTGAGTCCTTTATCTCTCCTGTCTTCCATATTTTTTGTTTGCCTCCCTCGTATAATTTGCCTTTGCTGTTCTTTCCAAATTTAAAATGTTTTCTAGTGACAAAAGGAGCCTGCTCTTTCTTTGCTCCTGATTTTGCACTAGAAGATTATTTTTTTGAATGTTAAAAATATGTTGGGAAAAGAATAATGTGCATTGGTTCCAGCACAAGGATAGACCAAGATCTAGTGTTTTCTCCTTTCTGAGATGTTTTTTTCTGGATAAAATTTGAATGGCAAAGTCAGGAAATAGGAATGCTCAGCAGACAGAGACTACAAACATCCGGTAGAGAGGAGGTTCTGCATGGCGGCGGCTGTTGGAGGCATTGGGAAGCAAGGTAGGAACCTGAGTGGAGAGGGCCAGACTGGGGCTGTCATGACTAGCATGAGGGCTGAAGTCTGATGTGGGTCCTGTCATTATGACAGTACATCCTGATGTTACAAGACCGAAGTCATCCATATTGTCGTTAGCTTGTAGGCTGCAGATGGTATGAGTCAAGTCTGTCCTAGAGCCGCTGCCTCTGACTGGGCGGGCACCCCATTAACTCAGGTGGAAGGGAGGTAAATGAGGGCCTTTGGCCCGTGCTGGTGCAGGCCAAGCAGTGCTTCCTGGCTGGGTGGAGGGGGCTCTCACTGGCCCTGCAGCTGTTGGAGACTCTCTCCTGAGGAACTGCCAGGGACCTGGCAGCTTGGGAGAGTGTCATGAGCCCACCGAAGCTGCCATCAGAAGCACACTGGGCTGATGCAGAGATGCAGTGTTTCTGTTAGAGCCAGAGTGGACCTCCCAAGGTGAGGCCAGGCCCTAAACAAGCCTGTGTGTTTGGTGGCATTCATTTCCTGTCCCCTCCCAATACCACTCTTCTCAGGGAGCACGAGGGTCTCCTCTGAGAGAGCTCTCAACTTGGGGACATTTTCTCACCTGCATCATAAGAGCAGGAGCCTGAGGAACTGGCACCATCAGGCTGCCTCTTGCCCTCCCAAGGCTGCTCAGACCTCCGTGGAAAAGACCCAGTGAGCAGCATCAGGCCTGTGGTGGAGGCAATAGGGGTGGGAGGTTGATGCAAATCCCCACGGAGGACGAAAGCAGAGCTGGCAGAGTCCAAGGTCATGGTGGTACCTGGTGGTGGCTGCCTGCCGGACACTCCCCTGGATCCCCTGCCATTGCCTGGCCCTCGCCCTGACAGATGACAGAAAACTAGAATGATCGGTTAGGCGATGGTAAGTCACATGTGGCTCAGCCTGCTTCTGTCTGGGAGAAGTCACTGGGAGCCACTTGGGAGGACATTTTGTAGAAGATGAAGAATTAGTTCATGAGAAATTGTTGAGGTCATAGAGGATGTGCTCTACCTTGCGAGCTGGGATTCACACGGGTTTGTCTTCTGGGCTTTGTCATGGTGCCTTCACACCACATGTCAATGTTGGAGGCAGGGTGAATGTGAGTTGGGCACAGGGCGTTCTCCACTCTGAGCAGGAGTGACTGCTCTGCCTGGGAGGGCTTCAGGAAGACAGGACATTGGTTTCCAGGACTGAGCAGATAGAGTCCTGGCAAGTTCCTTGCTTAGTGTCTGTTCTCAGCCTTCACGAAGGTTCCATGCTCAGCCTTCTCACCCTTTCCAGGTCCTGAGGACATGTCAGGACTTCATTTGAAGGCCTTTTACTCAGTGGGGCCGACTTCCTCTCCCCATTGGAGCCAGGCCACCCTAGTTCACTCTTTTATAATCCCACAGCTTTCTCTTCCTGACCATAATCACAATTTGAAATAAATTACTGTGGTAATTGTAGGGATTAAATGTGTTCCTGAAATAACCTATATCTTCACAGTAGGACAGCCCAGGGTACTCCCTGACGTGGCATCAGACTAGAAGGCAAAGTTTTAAGAAACAGGTCCCCCAATCCCTTGGGACATGCTTGAGCTATACTTGGAAATTTCTTGTGACCCCAAGTCCCACAGGGTGTTCTGAGAGCACATGCCCCTTTGGGCAAAACCTCAAGGTCTTCTGAGCTGATTTGCATGTTGTGTCATTAGAAAAAACCCCAGGCTGATCTCAACATCCTTAAAGGCAGCCGTCAGGACCCCCAAGGAGCAGGCCCTAGTCCAGCTCTCCAAGATGGGGTTTGGGGCTCCCCTGCTGTGGATCCTCTGCTCTGGGCTCTGGTGAGACAGGGGCACAGGGAGAAATGGTGGGAAAACTCACTGTGGCTTCGATGCTTTTGGTGTCTCTGGGTTCTTGGTGGCTGGAATTCAAGCATTTGGCATGGGGTTCCAGTTGCCCACTTCCGTTCCATTTTCTGGCTCCTCAGAGTGTTGTCCATGACCCTGACTATAAGGTCATCAGTGCTGTGGGCCTCCACTGAGATGCTCTCAGTACCTCTGTCAAATTTGTTGAGTTTCTCATTCTAGGCTGCACTGGGGACATTGTGCTGACCCAGTCTCCAGCCTCTTTGACCGTGTCTCCAAGGCAGAGGGCCACCATCTCTTGCAAGACCAGTCAGAAAGTCGGTGACATTTTGGGCATTACCCACTTTATTATATGGTATCAACAAAAATCAGGACAGTGTCCGAGAATCCTGACTTATAAAGCATCCAGTTGAGTGTCTGGGGTCCTGGCACATTTCAGAGGCGGTGGGTCTGGGTCTGAATTCAGTCTCACGATTGATCCCGTGGAGGATGGCGATGCTGCCAGTTATTACTGCCAGCAGAGCAAGGAGACTCCTCCTACAGTGCTCTGGGTGTAAACAAAACCCTCCCCAGGCGGCTGCTCAGTGAGGCTCCATCCCTCAGGTGTTCCTCCTCATGACCCAGGGTCTCTGGGCGGTTTGGGTAAAAGGGTCAGACTATGAGAGAGGAGGATCTCCAACTGACATGTGTCTCTGTGTGTGTGTTTTCCACATAACCTGCTTTATAATTTAACAATCATATGACTACGGGGCTCACATAGTCACCCCCCATGTTGTTCAGAAACTAAGAACTGGATGTAGTTGTCTGCACTCCTTTGATTCAGGTTTCTCCATCTCTGTGTCTTTCTCAAAAATGACTTCTTCTGTCCTAGATATATTTACTTGTCCTTTTCTCCTTGTCTGATTATCATGTCCTTTTTCTATGAGACCCATCATGTATCTGGCCAAGGTCTTCTCTTGTCTTCTTTTTCTGTTTTCTTGAACATTACAGGTAGAGTGAACTCCAGAAGCCTGAGTGTGCACTGTGTCAAGGATGAAAGGGTCAGTTTTCACATCCATCTCCACCCCTACCTTGGCCTCCCTTGGGCTTCTGTATCCTCCCCAAGGGGAGCTGGGGAAACTGACAAATAGTGCCCTGTAACATGTCAGTGTCCTCAGATTCCCATTAGTTTCTAAGCTTGTAACACTGTATCACCACGTAGGAATTTTACTGTCCTATTCCTTTTTTACTGCCCCACGAAAAGTTAGCACTAACTTAGTGGCTAAAACACACATTGATCATCACATAGTGTCTAGGTGTCAGGCTTCTAGGCAGGGTTTAACTGGATTCTCTTCTTGGGGTCTTCCAGGATGAAACCAAGGTGTTGGCCCAACTCCCTTCTCATCCAGAGTCTTGAAGAATTTGTTTCCAAGGTCTTTTCAGGTTGTGGGAAGAATTCTTTTCTTTGTGACTATCTGACTAAAGGTCCTGACCTTTGGTGCTACAGGTCGGAGGTCACCTCAATGTCCTAGAGGCCACTCAAAGTTCCTGACATGTGAGATCCTTACTAATCATAGCAGCAAGGGGGAAATTCATCCACAAGGGAGAGATCTTAGTTCCTCCCTTAAGGGCTTCGTCCTGATTTAGTGAGGTCCAGCTAGCATAATCTCCATTTTAGTTAACTGAGATTCAACTGATTTGGGACGGTTGTTACATCTGTCAAATCCCTTCCTCTGCAAATTGCATGGGCTCGAAGGAAGTCACAGGCTCTGCCCACACTGAATGGGAGGGCATGTACCCTGGGCTGTAGGTATCATGAGCCCCCCCACCTAAGTTCTGTCTGCTACAACTCTCACACTTACTTAAGGCTTTTTTGTTTGCTTATTTCCATTTTCTTTCTCCCGGGACTCCCTAGTGCTGAGGACATCAAATACAAAATCTCCCCAGGTAATGTATCACGAATGGCATCAGACCCACACCTGAGGACCATGTTTCCATTCTAGCTTCTCATATTTCTCCTGTTGCTTCCCAACTGAAGAAATAGCCAATGTTTCTCTCAGCTTTGTGTTTAATTTGTAATAAATTGATAAACAAATAATATTAGACATGTAATTTGAAAAATGCCTGAATTAGGAAAGAACCATCTCATAGGAATGGCCTAAGCTCCTACCCTAAGAATGTAGAAAATAAAGAGCAAACAAAATCCAAGCAGGTAGAATGAAGGAAATATAAAAACTAGAGTGGAAGTCAATGGAATATATATTCTAGCCCCTCAAAACTTAGGATCCTTTTAAAACCAGCATGGGGTAGAGACCTAAATGTATTGTGCTAATGAGCCAAGGGCTGTGTATCATTCAGTTTCAGAAAGAAAGGTAAATGTTTTAGCTCAGCCTTATAGGTGGGTGGTGGCTGGTTCTCTTCTCTAGAGTGAGCCAGGGTCTGTCACTCGCTGAACATCCTTGCATATATCTAGGCTCCAGATCACACACTGGGGTTCTAGTTTCCCTCACTTTTGGGGTTCAGAGGTCTTTACAAAGACCTTAATGTACGGACAAGGGCTCAGTTCAGCAGTGGCCAGGGGAAGAGAGGGCACCCTTGTGGGGGTTGGGATTTGCTGATGGAAATTATGTACAGCAGATGCTTACCACAAAGGAAATTCACCTCACACACTGCCTCTTTCTTTGGTAATGGGGTTGAATTAAGCTGCCTGGACAGGAACGTGTAAGTGATACCCTGGTCCAGAGGTCCACACGCCACCCAAAAGCCCTTGAGAACCTTCCCCCTCCTCTGCCAGCCTAGCTTCTACAGGTGGAAGGACCACAGGGACTTCTAATCCAGGACTCCTGCACCCACATGCTGCTGATTTGCTTCTTCCTCTGCAACCACAAAACCCTCTGAATTGGATGTGGGTGGTAACTCTTTTTTTTTTTAATTTTTTTATTTTTTATAAACATATAATATATTTTTATCCCCAGGGGTACAGGTCTGTGAATCTCCAGGTTTACACACTTCACAGCACTCACCATAGCACATACCCTCCCCAATGTCCATAACGAC
>NW_019154102.1:35574736-35615286 GCF_002288905.1 Enhydra lutris kenyoni | reverse complement strand
CCCCCCCCCCCCAGCAACCCTCAGTTTGTTTTGTGAGATTAAGAGTCACTTATGGTTTGTCTCCCTCCCAATCCCATCTTGTTTCATTTATTCTTCTCCTACCCCCTTAACCCCCCATGTTGCATCTCTACTTCCTCATATCAGGGAGATCATATGATAGTTGTCTTTCTCTGACTGACTTATTTCGCTAAGCATGATACCCTCTAGTTCCATCCATGTCGTCGCAAATTGCAATATTTCATTTCTTTTGATGGCTGTATAGTATTCCATTGTGTATATGTACCACATCTTCTTTATCCAGTCATCTGTTGATGGACATCTAGATTCTTTCCATAGTTTGGCTGTTGTGGACATTGCTGCTATAAACATTCAGGTGCACATGCCCCTTCGGATCACTACATTTGTATGTTTAGGTTAAATACCCAGTAGTGCAATTGCTGGGTCATAGGGTAGTTCTATTTTCAACTTTTTGAGGAACCTCCATGCTGTTTTCCAGAGTGGTTGCACCAGCTTGCATTCCCACCAACAGTGTAGGAAGGTTCCCCTTTCTCCGCATCCTCGCCAGCATCTGTCATTTCCTGACTTGTTAATTTTAGCCATTCTGACTGGTGTGAGGTGGTATCTCATCGTGTATTTGTATTTCTCTGATGCCGAGTGATGTGGAACATTTTTTCATGTGTCTGTTGGCCATCTGGATGTCTTCTTTGCAGAAATGTCTGTTATGTCCTCTGCCCATTTCTTGGTTGGATTATTTGTTCTTTGGGTGTTGAGTTTGCTAAGCTCTTTATAGATTTTGGATACTAGCCTTTTATCTGATATGTGGTTTGCAAATATCTTCTCCAGTTCTGTCAGTTGTGTTTTGGTTTTGTTAACTGTTTCCTTTGCTGTGCAAAAGCTTTTGATCTTGATGAAATCCCAATAGTTCATTTTTGCCCTTGCTTCCCTTGCCTTTGGTGATGTTCCTAGGAAGATGTTGCTATGGCTGAGGTCGAAGAGGTTGCTGCCTGTGTTCTCCTCAAGGATTTTGATGGATTCCTTTCTCACACTGAGGTCCTTCATCCCTTTTGAGTCTATTTTCTTGTGTGGTGTAAGGAAATGGTCCAATTTCATTTTTCTGCATGTGGCTGTCCAATTTCCCCAACACCATTTATTGAAGAGGCTGTCTTTTTTCCACTGGACATTTTTTCCTGCTTTGTTGAAGATTAGTTGACCATAGAGTTGAGGGTGTCTTTCTGGGCTCTCTATTCTGTTCCATTGATCTATGTGTCTGTTTTTGTGCCCATACCATGCTGTCTTGATGATGACAGCTTTGTAATAGAGCTTGAAGTCCAGAATTGTGATGCCACCAACTTTGGCTTTCTTTTTCAATATTCCTCTGGCTATTCGAGGTCTTTTCTGGTTCCATATAAATTTTAGGATTACTTGTTCCATTTCTTTGAAAAAAATGGATGGTATTTTGATAGGGATTGCATTAAATGTGTAGATTGCTTCAGGTAGCATAGACATTTTCACAATATTTATTCTTCCAATCCAGGAGCATGGAACATTTTACAGGAATTCAGTAAAGTGTCAGGATATAAAATCAAATCACAGAAATCAGTTGCATGTCTCTACACCAACAACAAGTAAGAAGAAAGAGAAATTAAGGAGTCAATCCCAATTACAATTGCACCCAAAACTATAAGATACCTAGGAATAAACCTAACCAAAGAGGCTAAGAATCTATCCTGAGAAAACTATAAAGTACGCATGAAAGAAATTGAGGAAGACACAAAGAAGTTGGTGGTAACTCTTAACTGTCTCACCGTCAGAGGCCCTGGAGGCCTAAGGTGCAGCCTATTACTGTTGCCAGCAGGGGGCAGCCACCCACCCACGTGTTGGAGACAGCAACAAAAGCTCCAGCTGTGTGCCCTGCTGTGCTGCCTTGCATACCCTGAAGGTCATGGTCTCTGCTTCTCAATCTGGGAGACCTCACCGTGGCCATCTGTGGTGCCTGGGCTTGGCTGACTGTAGAAGATGCTTGGCTTTCAGAGGTCTGGAGAATGAGTTGGTTCTCAATGGGCTCCGTTTTGGTGGCAGCCTGGGTCGTGAAGGGAAAGGTGCAGGTGTGATGTCATTCCTCCAGTGCATTACTCTTGTTTTGTTTTTGTTTGTTTAAGATTTTTATTTATTTATCTGTCATAGAGAGGGCACAAGTAGACAGAGGGGCAGGCAGAGGGAGAAGCAGGCTCCCTGCTGAGCAGAGAGCCAGACATGGGCTCGATTCTAGGACTCTGGGATCATGACCTGATTTGAAAGTGAACACTTAACTGACTGAACCACCCAGGTCCCCACCCCCCACTTAGGTCATTCTTATAACAAAGTTACTTTCTGCACTGCCCCATAAGGCTTTCTTTGCTAACGGGATGGGATTAAACCTGTCTGGACAGGTACCTATAAATAATGCCCTGGACCAGATGTACGCACACCTCACAAAATCACTGAGAACCTTCCCTCTCCTATGCCTGCCTAACTTATACAAATGGAAGGACCACAGAGACTTATAAGCTAGGACCTCCTCACTCACACCCTGCTGCTTTGTATCTTCCTCTGGAACAAATAATCCAAAAATTTATATGGAACCAGAAAAGACCCCCAATAGCCAAAGGGATGTTGTAAAAGAAAAGCAAAGCTGGCAGCATCACAATTCTAGACTTCTAGCTCTATTACAAAGCTGTCATCATCAAGACAGTATGGTACTGGCACAAAAACAGACACATAGACCCATGGAAGAGAATAGAGAAAGCAGAAATGGACCCTCAACTCTATGGTTAACTAATCTTCGACAATGTATGAAAGAATACCCAATGGAAAAAATGTAAATCTCTTCAACGAATGATGTTGGGAAAATTGGACATCTTCATACAGAAGAATGAAACTGGGCCGGTTTCATAGACTGTACACTAAAATAGGCTCAAAGTGGATGAAAGACCTCAATGTGAGAAAGGAATCCATCAAAATCCTAGAGGAGAACACAGGCAGCAACCTCTGTGACCCAGGCTACAGCAACTTCTTGCTGAATGTTTCTCCAAAGGCCAGGGAAACAAAGACAGAAAATGAACTATTGGGACTTCATCAGCATTCAAAAGCTTTTTGGTAGAAAAAAGTGGTGGTAGAAATACAAAATAGGGAACCATGAGAAAACCTTTATAGCCTACACTGCACCATTATTGTGCTAGTCAAGGTCAGACAACCAGCTATCCAGAAAAATAAGTTCAGAAAGAAGAAATATTTATGTACTTAATATTTTGTAAAGTATAAGGATTCGAGTCAGTGATATTTTAATAGTACTGTATGGTGACAGATGTGGCCATAGAATAATGTATAAACTTGTTGAATCACTATGTTGTATAGATGAAATAGTATAGCCCTGTGTGCCAATGAGGCTAAAACAAAAAATGAGGAAACACTTAAAATCTGTGATCCAAATATCTTCCATAGGAATCCAAAGAAAAAGAAGTTCTGGTTCACGGTCAGTGTTCCAGGAGGCTTCTGAATTCACCTCCTCCTTTGGACACGTGGAACCTACAGCTTCACATGGGACATTTCCTACTGTGAGACATCCAGAAACTAGCTGAGGGACTCCTACACATTGGGTTAAAGAAGTCATACCCACATTGAAACACGTGCACAATGTTGGGACACATTCTTGCCATAAAGTCCACCTCCCACAGAACAGTATACCATTGGAAGGAAACTTGTAACCCCCGGTTTTCCCCTGAAGAGCAAAGGGTTTGGACTCAACTTCAAGTGCCCCAACTTGCAAGACTTCCACCTGAGGAACCGGCCCCAAAACACCTTGATCTGGAAGCCAGCGGTACATGCACTGAGTCCCCAAGACAATACTAAACAAAGTAACAGGGAGCAGACAGAACTGCCGACCTCCCAGTCTTTCCCTCAAAGAAGCCGATTTTCAGATCTTAAAGACTCCTGCCTAACAGTTAGGTTTCCAATTCAGAACACATCTATGGAATGACTGCATTCCTCCCTGGAAATTGGGGAAGGCTGTGTTTGCAATCTGCATTCTCTCTCTGCCCAGCTCCAGGTCCCTGGTGTCTCTCTGGAAAGAGCTTGAACACTTGTCTGGTGCCCCGGCAGCCCTTGGTCACCTGGATCTGTTGGCCATCAGGGCTCAAGTTCTCAGACCTACAGGGCTAGAGCAAATAGAGACAAATAAGTATTTGCAGAAATAACACTTGCGTATTAGAACTGGCAAAGTAATACTGGCAATATACTTGCAAATATTACAATAAGCTCACGATAAACTTCCAAACAGATGAACTTGCAAGAATATTTGTGTATTATAATTTTAAATAATACAATAAATATGTATAATAAATGGTAAGACTTCATTAATTTGATATCTTGACTGAGTATAAGATTTTTCTGGATTGCTTTTCTTCAATGTCATTTATTATGGCATCAAAATTTGTACTTTTAGCAAAATCAATTTCCTCATGTATTTGAAAATAACACTGTCTTTTGGCAAATACAAGACCTCAAATAATATTCGATAATTTTTTTTATTTCTTTTCAGCATAACAGAATTAATTGTTTATGCACCACACCCAGTGCCCCATGCAATATGCGCCCTCCATAATACCCACCACCTGGCTCTCCCAACCTCCCACCCCCTGCCCCTTCAAAACCCTCAGTTTGTTTTTCAGAGGCCATAGTCTCTCATGGTTCATCTCCCCTTCCAATTTCCCTCAACTCCCTTCTCCTCTCCATCTCCCTATGTCCTCCATGTTATTTGTTATGCTCCACAAATAAGTGAAACCATATGAAAATTACTCTCTCTGCTTGACTTATTTCACTCAGCATAATCTCTTCCAGTCCTGTCCATGTTGCTACAAAAGTTGGGTATTCATCCTTTCTGATGGAGGCATAATACTCCATAGTGTATATGGACCACATCTTTCTTATCCATTCATCCATTGAAGGGCATCTTGGTTCTTTCCACAGTGGTGACCGTGGCCATTGCTGCTATAAACATTGGGGTACAGATGGCCCTTCTTTTCACTACATCTGTATCTTTGGGGTAAATACCCAGTAGTGTAATTGCAGGGTCATAGGGAAGCTCTATTTTTAATTTCTTAAGGAATCTCCACACTGTTCTCCAAAGTGGCTGCACCAACCTGCATTCCTACCAACAGTGTAAGAGGGTTCCCCTTTCTCCACATCCTTTCCAACACACGTTGTTTCCTGTCTTGCTAATTTTGGCCATTCTAACTGGTGTAACGTGTTATCTCAATGTGGTTTTAATTTGAATCTCCCTGATGGCTAGTGATGATGAACATTTTTTCATGTGTCTGATAGCCATATGTACGTCTTCATTGGAGAAGTGTCTGTTCATGTCTTCTGCCCATTTTTTGACATGATTATCTGTTTTGTGTGTGTTGAGTTTGAGAAGTTCTTTATAGATCCTGGATATCAGCGTTTTTTCTGTACTGTCATTTGCAAATATCTTCTCCCATTCCGTGGGTTGCCTCTTTGTTTTGTTGACTGTTTCCTTTGCTGTGCAGAAGATTTTGATCTTGATGAAGTCCCAAAAGTTCATTTTCGCTTTTGTTTCCTTTGCCTTTGGAGACATATCTTGAAAGAAGTTGCTGTGGCTGATATTGAAGAGATTACTGCCTATGTTCTCTAGGATTCTGAGGGATTCCTGTCTCACGTTGAGGTCTTTTATCCATTTCGAGTGTATCTTTGTGTATGGTGTAAGAAAATGGTCAAGTTTCATTCTTCTACATAGAGCTAGCTGTCCAATTTTTCCATCACCATTTATTGAAGAGACTGTCTTTTTTTTCCACTATATATTTCCACTGTATATTTCCACTGTATATTTTTTCCTGTCAAAGATTATTTGACCATAGAGTTGAGGGTCCATATCTGGGCTCTCTACTCTGTTCCACTGGTCTATGTGTCTGGTTTTATGCCCAGTACCATGCTGTCTTGGTGATCACAGCTTTGTAGTAAAGCTTGAAATCAGGTAACGTGATGTCCCCAGTTTTGTTTTTCTTTTTCAACATTTCCTTAGCAATTTTAGGTCTCTTCTGATTCTATACAAACTTTAGGATTATTTGCTCCAGCTCTTTGAACAATACCGGTGGAGTTTTGGTCGGAATGGCATTAAAAGTATAGATTGCTCTAGGCAGTATAGACATTTTAACAATGTTTATTTTTCTGATCCAAGAGCATGGAATGGTCTTACATCTTTTTTGTGTCTTCTTCAATTTCTTTCATGAGAGCTCTGTAGTTCCTTGAGTACAGATCCTTTACTTCTTTAGTTAGGTTTATTCCCAGGTATATTATGATTCTTGGTGCTATAGTAAATGGAATTAATTATCTAATTTCCCTTTCTGTATTTTCATTGTTAGTGTATAAGAAAGCCACTGATTTCTGTACATTGACTTTGTATCCTGCCACATTACTGAATTGCTGTATGAATTCTAGTAGTTTGGGGGGTGGAGTCTTTTGGGTTTTCTATATAAAGTATCATGTCATCTGTGAAGAGAGAGTTTGACTTCTTCATTGCCAATCTGGATACCTTTTATTTCTCTTTGTTGTCTGATTGCTGTTTCTAGGACTTCTAATACTATGTTGAACAAGAGTGGTGAGAGTGGGCTTCCTTGTCGTGTTCCTGATCTCAACGAGAAGGCTGTGAGCTTTTTCCCATTGAGGATGATATTTGTTGTGGGTTTTTCATAGATAGATTTGATGAAGTTCAGGAATGTTCCCTCTATCCCTATACTTTGAAGCGTTTTAATCAGGAACGGATGCTGGATTTTGTCAAATGCTTTTTCTGAATTAATTGAGAGGACCATGTTGTTCTTCTCTCTTCTTTTATCGATTTGTTCTATCACATTGATTGATTTGCATATGTTGAACCATCCTTGTAGCCCAGGGATGAATCCCACCTGGTCATGGTGGATAATCTTTTTAATATGCTGTTGGATCCTATTTGCTAGGATCTTGTTGAGAATCTTAGCACCCATATTCATCAGTGTTATTGGTCTGAAATTCTCCTTTTTGGTGTGGTGTTTGCCTGGTTTGGGGATCAGTGTAATGCTGGCTTCATTAAAAGAGTCTGGAAGTTTTCCTTCTGCTTCAATTTTTTGAAACAGCTTCAGGAGAATAGGTGTTATTCCTCCTTTAATGTTTGGTAGAATTCCCCAGGGAATCTGTCAGGTCTTGGGCTCTGTTTTTTGGGAGGTTTTTGATCACTGCTTCAATCTCATTACTAGATATCGGTCTATTCAGGTTGTCAATTTCTTCCTGGTTCAATTTTGGGAGTTTGTGGTTTTCCAGGAATGCATCCATTTCATCTAGGTTGCTTAACTTATTGGCATATAACTGTTGATAATAACTTCTGATGATTGTTTCTATTTCCTTGGTGTTAGTTGTGATCTCTCCCTTTCATTCATAATTTTATTGATTTGAGCTTTCTCTCTTCTCTTTTGGATTAGTGTGGCCAATGGTTTATCGATCTTATTGATTCTTTCAAAAAACCAGCTTCTAGTTTCATTGATAAGTTCTACTGTATCTCTAGTTTCTATCTCATTGATCTCTGCTCTAATATTGATTATTTCCCTTCTTGTGTGTGGAGTTGGCTTAATTTGTTGTTGATTCTCCAGTTCTTTAAGGTGTAGAGACAGCTGGTGTAGTCTGGATTTTTCAATTTTTTTTGAGGAAGGCTTGGATGGCTATGTATTTCCCCCTTAGGACCGCCTTTGCTGTATCCCATAGGTTTTGGACCGAAGTGTCTTCATTCTCATTGGTTTCCATGAATTGTTTCAGTTCTTCTTTGATCTCCTGGTTGATCCAAGCATTCTTAAGCAAGGTGGTCTTTAGCTTCCAAATGTTTGAGTTCCTTCCAAACTTTTCCTTGTGATTGAGCTCCAGTTTCAAAGCATTGTGATCTGAAAATATCCAGGGAATTATCTCAGTCTTTTGGTATCAGTTGAGCCCTGATTTGTGACCCAGTATGTGGTCTATTCTGGAGAAGGTTCCACGAGCACTTGAGAAGAATGAGTATTCTGTTGTTTTAGGGTGGAATGTTCTGTATATATCTATGAGGTCCATCTGGTCTAATGTGTCATTCAATGCTCTTGTTTCTTTATTGATTTTCTGCTTTGATGATCTATTTCTGAGAGAGGTATATTAAAGTCTCCTGTTATTAATGTATTCATATCATTATGACTCTTTATCTTGATTAATAGTTCTCTTATGTAATTGGCTGCTCCCATATTGAGGGCATAGATATTTACAATTGTTAGATCATCTTGGTGGATAGTTCCTTTAAGAATTATGTAGTGTCCTTCTGTATCTCTGACTACAGTCTTTAGTTTAAAATCTAATTTATCTGATATGAGAATTTTAACCCTGGCCTTCTTTAGACCCGTTGGCATGAAAGATGCTTCTCTATCCCTTCACTTTCAGTCTGGGTGTATCTTTAGGTTCAAAATGGGTCTCTTGTAGACAACATATGGATGGGTCCTGTTGTTTTATCCAATCTGCAACCGTGTGTCATTTTATGGGAGCATTTAGGCCATTCACATTGAGAGTGATTATTGATAGATACGTTTTTATTGACATCGTGTTACCTTTGAAGTCTTTCTTTCTGTAGATTGTCTCTATATTTCTGTTCAATGCTAATCTTAGGATTTTTCCTCTTTTATAGAACCCCCCTTAACATTTCCTGTAGTGTCGGCTTGGTGGTTGCTTGGTCTTTTAAGCCTTGCCGGTCTTGGAAACTCTTTATCTCTCCATCCATTTTGAATGTCAGTCTTGCTGCATAAAGTATTCTCGGCTGCATGTTCTTCCCATTAGTGCCCTGAATATATCTTGCCAGCCCTTTCTGGCTTGCCAGGTCTCTGTGGACAGGTCTGAGGTTATGCTGATGGGCTTTCCTCTGTAAGTAAGGAGCCTCTTTGTCCTAGTGGCTTTCAAGAGATTGTATCTACAATTATGATTCCTCAATTTGACTATCAGGTGCCTTGATGTTTTTTGGGAATCTAACCTTGGTGGAGACCATTTGGCCTCTAGTACATGAACGCTGGTTCCATTCGCGAGATTGGGAAAATTTTCATGAAGCACTTGTTCCACTATATCTTCTAGACTTCTTTCTTTCTCCTCCCCTCAGGGATTCCAATAATTCTGACGTTGGAATGTTTCATGGCATCATTTATTTCCCTGACTCTGTTTTGGTGGCTTCTAAGCTGTTTGTTCCAGGCTTCCTCCTGATCCTTTCTCTCTATCTGTTTGTCCTCCAGATCACTAATTCTAACTTCTGTCTCAGTTACCCTAGCTTTTAGAGAATTTAGATTAGATTTGAACTCATTGAGAGCATTGTGAACCTCATCCCTGGTGGCTTTCAGTTCTGCCCTAATCAATTCCGTTTGGTCATCCATGGCTTTCTCCAACCTAGCCATTGCCTGGATAATTGTTAGCTTGAATTCTCTTTCTGACATATTGTTTATGTTGATAATCGTTAGCTCTGTTGCAGAAGGCCCATCCTCTGTATTTTTCTTCTGTTGGGCATTCCTCCTCCTAGTCATTTGGTCAGAGATGACTGAACAGATGTAGCTGGATGTATTGACCGTGGTGCAGTCAAGGTGCACCCTGGAATGCTTCTGAGCAATCAGGATTCCCCACCCAAATGAGAGAAAAAAGAAAAGAAAAAGAAAAAAGAGAGAGAGAGAGAGACAGGAAAAAAAGGGAAGATAAAAGAGAAGGTTCAGCCCAAATGGGCCCCAAGGTAAGATTTATGAAGTATACAAACAAAAACAGACAAAGAAAAAGACTGATAAAAGTATATGACAAGAGAAAAAATATACATATATAAGCAAATAAAGGAAGAACCTCGTCAAAAAGAACCCCAAGTATAAGATTTATATACTATCAGGACAAACACAAAAACACAGTAACACTGGCGGAAGAAAAAGATGGGAGAGTGGTTATAAATTCTCAGTGTGGGCAAGGAAGGTTGTTTTGATTCTTCTTGGATGTATCTTGATATCTTTGTTAAAGGATTCAACTTTCCTAAGATAAAAGGGGATTAAAAATTGGTTTACCTATAGGGGTAGCATTGTTTGGGGAAAGGGGATTACCTTGAAATTTAACTCTATATGAATATTAGAAAATAAAAATAAAAAAGGAATAAACTAGACTAAACTAAACTAAAATTTAAAACAAAATTAAAAAAATAGAAATGCAAAAGGAAAACACAGGTATATGTATCAAAAAGTTCAGGTTAGAAGGTTATTATGGAATTTGATGTATGGGACATCTCACTGTGATGGTAAATAGGTTAATAAATTATCTATATATTAAAAAAAATGAACCGGAATGGTGGGAACGAGTTAAAAATACAAGTTGTCCTATGAGGTAGTGGTGGTTGTTCTCTTATAGTCTTTTTTTTTTTTTTTTTTTTGTCTTTCCTGGTTGGTTTTCTGGGGGAGGGGCCTGCCACGTGGGTTTTCAGTCAATGATGTTCGCTGAGTTAAGCCCTCCCTCCCTCCTCAGGGTGGTGGGCTCTGAGGAAACCGGTTTTTTCAGGCTTTTGTTCTCTGGAGGTTTTTATGTTTGTTCACTTTTTTTTTTCTCTCGCCCTGACCAGTTTTGATGGTTTTTGTAGGTTTAGAGGAAAGCAAACTGCACCCTGACCTGCCTCTCACAGAGAAGCCTCAGTCTGGTCCCCTGTGGGTGCTGCAGAGCCCATATAAATTCCCCCTTGGCCGCTGGCAGAGCAGCTTCTGAGTTTTGGCACCGGGGGATGCAGGATCTTCTGCTTGTACCCAAAACCACGACCGCCAGAGAGGATCCAAGCAGCGATTGCACACTGAATTTTTCCCACTGGCCGGGGCTGGGAGTGCCTGGTCTTTCTGGGTCTAAGAGTGCCGGGCTTGTGGGCACCTCTCTCAGGGGTGGGTTTGGGTCTTGCACGCGTCTCCGGCTCTGATAGCAGGGCATGGGTCCCAGAGCACCAGGCTGGGCCTTCGCACAGCTCTCTCAGGGGAGGGTGAGGGACGCGCATCTCAGGCTCTGTAGCAGGGCTCAGTGTTCTGCCGTCCAGCGAGGCTCCCAGCCTCTCACAGGAGCCTGACCCCACGCGTTCTTGGGCGTGCTGGAGGCTCAGGGACCAAGACCTGGTTTCTCTGCTGCACTCTCTCTGGCTCAGCACCAGGGGAGGCTGTCCTGGGTCTGGGGACTTAAGCCCCTGTCCCTAACCGCCCTGATTCCCACAATTTCCCCGCCCTCCCCTGGCGATCCTTTGCTCTTTTTGAGTGCTTTCAACCAGTCTCCAAGTTAATGCTGGTCCCCAGATGCAGGGCACTCTCGTATTGGGGTATTACTTTCCAATCGGTCGCCTCTGGTGGCTCCCTCCTCCTTTTTTTATCTTCCAATATCAGTCCGATGTTCCCACTCCACTTTACCTGCCCACTGGAGTCTTCTGCCTCTGTAGAGATCTGGACGTGTATAATTCTGATCTCAGGCTGATTTCACGGGTGATTGGAGTTCTTTGGTAGGTAATAAGCTCACTTTAGGGTACAGGTTGAAACGGCGCCCCCTCCTACTTCCCCGCCATCTTGTCTCCCCGAGTCCACTTGTTAATGTTCTGACTGGTCCGGCAGGTGATGGTGACTCCTTCTTTTGGAGCCATGGACAGGACGGCAGGAGACTGGGTCAGCACACTTTCTCCATGGGAGGCTGAAACCACACAGGAAACATTAGCAGAGTCTCAGGATATGTACACGGAAGTCACCAGTATCTAGTTAGGTAGGACAGAGAATACTACTTATTTTTAAAATAAGCCAAATTCATCTGTGGAAAGATTCCCAATGAAGAAAGAAAGTCAGGATGGAAAATCATACCCCCACTTTGACCTGCTTTGTCCAAATATTCTCACCTGGAACCCAGAGGAGCAGAAGGCCAAGGACTGTGATGGAGTCACCATCTTGCTGCTTTCAATGGGTCCAGTGTGTTCATGCCACACACCCACAGACTCTGGTATAAGACTCTGAGAGGCAGAAACACTTCAGATCTAAGAGGAAGAAGATATGCAAACTATGGGGCATTCATATTGCTTAAATACTCAAAAATTAAGTTTGTCAGAAGAATCCCCCACTGGGCCCCATTCTTTGCGGGGTGTGTTAAGTCTCCCTCTTCTGGGCTTGTGGAGGTTTTGAAAGTGCTTACCCCGTGCTGGGCCAACTACAAGGTCTACCAGCAGGGGGCATGGCATATGATATAATGCAGACCTCTGGTGGACTTTGCTTTCACTGGCAGTGAAGAGCGGGTCACATCCTCAGTCGTGGCCCAGGGCTACCTTAACTCCCTGCTCTCTGCTCCAGTGTGTTGTATAAACATCCCCAGAGCATCTCACCAGGCCATACTCTATCAATTACATCCTGTTATTTGCACATGATGAGTGAGAAATGGTGAGGACTTCGCTAACTTGCAAAAACACATTTGCTCCAATAGTGGGATGCAAACCCTACAAAAATTCATGCGGCCCCCAACCCTGGTGGCTATGTAGGGGGTCCAATATCTGAGGAATGCGGGCACATCCTCTCCGAGGTAAAGGACAAGTGCTTGCATCTTGTACCTCCAACCACGGAGGTTGAAGCACAGTATCTTGTTGAGTGTCGAGTGCTGAGTGTTGAGACAACACATTCCACACTTGGGTAAGCTACCATTCTGTTTATCAGCTAATTTTGAAGTCACCAGTATAGAGTGGATGCAGAGTCTGGAGGGATTCTGCATCAGGCTTAGGTCTCGATGCAAGTGGCCCTATCATGTGGGCCCTAGGACTTCTCCTATTATTTGGTGGTATGTGTATCTGTGTCCAGAAGGACGTTGTGGACACTCTGGCAAGCCCAGATGAAGACTCAAAGCACAGACTTCCCAGTTCTTTGGCAAGGCTTGGCCCTTCTCAAGAAAAACCTATTCACTGTTCAACAAGTAGTTCCCAGCATAGCACAGGCCCCGGTAGACCTGTCCACGGAACATCAGTTAACTGTGTAACAGAGCTGTTTGTCCTAAACCAGAAATGTCAGACACACCAGATTGGGTGGAGCCAGCAGCAGACAATCTCAGAAAGGAGATAGTATTTTCTTTAGTATTGGACCCAAGCAGATTCAGCGGGCACACTTAATTTATGGGACAAGAGTTTCAGATCACCACAATACTCACCACTCTTGCCCAAACACCCCTGCATGAGCCCCTATTTGCAGCCTCATGAGGCTTTATACTTAATCCATTTTCTTATTTCTGCATTCTTGCTGCCCCAGCCACAAAGGGACCTTCTCTCCCAAAATTAACTAATTCCCAGAGGCAGTAAAAGACTTGCCCAAGGGCATACATTTGATATGCAAGCCAGAAAATCCTGAGTCCAAATCCTACTCTTTTCCTCTCAATGAGAGGTGCAATCTGTGACATTTCCGTCTACCCAAATCCCCCTGGCTACCAGAGGACAAGTGGCACACCTATAGTGTGCAGCCTGCTGAAATTTTCAAACTCTCCAATCCTATGTGTGAGTAGCTTGTTGACTTTGCTTCTCCATTCCTTCTCATGAAATATGCAGTAAAAAATACAGGCCAGCAGTACTTCTCTCTGCCTGTGTGTCTCACCTTGGTACTGCCTGTGTCACGGTGGGGCTTGCTGTGTGTTCTGTTCCCAGGGGACTATGCGTATAATAAAAACTTCTTACTGCATTGTAATAGCTCTCCTGTCTTTGTTTCTTAGCATAACTCATTAAAGACACAGGACCTGCCAACCAACAAATAGCAGAGAAAGGACTCCAGGATCAGCCCAGGTTCGAATCATATGTTGATGTAAGTTAAACTGAACAGCTCCCATACCATTCTGTAATGAAATAAAATTTTTTTTAGTAGGCGCTCAAAGAGCACAAATGGTCATTGACTTAATCTGGCTGGGGAAGTGGCCTGAAGTAAGGACATGGATGCCCTATGGCGTGGCTGGCTAAGAAAGGTCTGGGAGGAAGAGAGTGGAAGGATAAAGGAAAGAAATTATCCACTCCATATCCTCTTCCTCCATATCCTTTATAACCTTTGGTATTTCTTTTTTTTTTTTATAAATAGATACTGAATTTTATTAAATATTTTTCTGCATCTGTTGAGACAATCCTATGATTTTTACCCTTAAGTTTGTTAATGTGACTTTCATGCTGATTGATTTATTGATATTAAAGGATCCTTGCATCTCTGGAATAAATCCTACATGATCATGGTGTATGATCCTTTTAATGTATTGTTGAATTTGGTTAGCTAATATTTGGTGGAGGATTTTTGCATCTATGTTCATCAGGAATATGGCCCTTCTCTTCCTGACACCAAGAGCTACAGCCTTGTCTACCATCCCCTCCTGCTCCAGGCAGGCCTGGCCCCCCAGAATGGGATCTGGGAGGGGAGGCAGATGCACATAGCTCGGGCTCCTTGAGTATACAGAAACATGATAATGTGGACATGCAGCTTGTTCCAAACTGCACGTAGGTGAACAAATGTTTCATTTCAAACCCTGTTATTTGCCCTATAAGTATGGCCCTTGTGGGGATTCCACTGGAAGTGTCCCCTGAGGGGAGGACACTCCACCCAGGCCTCTCAGTGGGGACTCCAGCCTGTCTGTCTCCGGGGCTTCCCCAGCTGGTGAGGTGGGGTGTTGTAAGTACCCGATATGAGGTAAAGTGTCCTTATTCTCATTTCTTGCCTACTATTCCCTTCCTGTATGTGCATATCCCATTCCTCTTCTGTTTCTATTAGTTTTTCTATAATAATAATGAAGTATTCTTTCCTTTTTGAAGTCGAAACAGGGCTGTGGTGAATCTTTTGTGCAGCATGGGAGATGAGGGCTATTGATGTAGATGTTCATCACACTAAAAAATACCTTGGCAGCAACATCTAAACTGGCATTGACCACCCCATAGACGCCCAAGCCTACTTCCCTTAACACATAGAATTAACCATCATCTAGAGCAAATTCAGGAGCAGAGCGATGGGAGAATCGACCCTTTGTGAGGGTGAGGTGTGGATCCCCAAGCAGGGGTACTTGATACAGGCTCTGTCTGGGTTTAGGAAATGGCTCATGTCATGAAGCAGTGCAGCAGCCATGGGACCCATGGAACAGCCAGAGTGCCACCTGTCAGTGGAAGACTCAGGCATGTGCTCCAGTCAGAGGAAAGATGGCTGAAATGTTGTGGTTGGACTTGCAGTGCGCCCAAAGCCTCCACAGACTCTGCCCTCCTCACCGGGACTGCATGCTCATTGTTTTAGAGAATCCCAACCTTGCCCCCTTCCCTCTGTTTAAGAAGGAACAGCAGAATGAGGAACAGGTGCAGGAAGTTTATATGGTGCCCAAGCAACCCTGTGCTGACTTCTCAAACCCCTGGAGGGAACTGAATTTTTTTGAAGGCACCTAGATTTCATTCATTGGTTAATTCAACACAAAACAGAAATATTGAACTGAAAAGATAGAATAACTGAAAATCAGGATTCAGACTTACCCTAGGTCCAATGAGGGTCCCACATGTCTCCCTGAGTGAGAAAATTCTGGACCTATATTCCATCTATTCCATCTCTCTGGCCCTTGCACAAATCCGGGACCCGAGGTCAAGTGTTTGCCACATCCTTACCCATCTGCAGGAGAAAATGGCTTCAGAGCTCAATGTTCTCCAGTCAGAGGTTTTATAAAAAGCTGGGCCCAAAGTTCTCCACTTTCTTTTTGTGACTTACAATTCTTTTTCCCCTCCCTGCCTCCCATTATTTATTTCCCAGCATATTTTGTTATTTTACCACGGTTATTGATATGAAGAGTCAAGTACATCTTTTCTGGAAACTGAACCCATTTAAAGACATTTTTAAAAAAATTTTATTTATTTATTTATTTATTTATTTATTTTTTATAAACATATATTTTTATCCCCAGGGGTACAGGTCTGTGAATCGCCAGGTTTACACACTTCACTGCACTCACCATAGCACATACCCTCCCCAATGTCCATAATCCCACCCCTCCTCTCCCAACCCCCCTCCCCCATCAACCCTCAGTTTGTTTTGCGAGATTAAGAGTCACTTATGGTTTGTCTGCCTCCCAATCCCATCTTGTTTCATTTACTAAAGACATTTTTAAATTGAAAATGGAAGCTTTTCATTTGATCTTGTAGCACTTTGTCATTTTAGAACTTCTAAGATGTTCCCAGAGCTTCTGAGTTGACTTTTGTGTGTTCCTGTCATACAACTCTATTTTGGAGTTGTTTTTGGCTCCTTACATTTCCACTTGGTACTTTCACAACCCACTGCTTATGAGATTTGCTTCTCTTTTCCCTGACTGCTTTGCATAAGCCCCTCCAGGCCCAGACCAGCGGCTTAGGCTGTATTAAAGGGGCCTTTGCTATGTGAGCTGAGCTGCGTCGGGCAGGCAGGGGCAGCAAGATGGCATCACAGAGGCAGGTCCTCCTCTGCTTGTTGCTGTGGGTCTCAGGTGAGAAGGTGAAAAGTGCCATAGTCCTTCTGGAGTAGTGTCATTTTAAACAACTTTCTAAGATACATAATGAGAAACACTGGTTATTTCCAAAATAGACCCAACGACATACTGCCATGTGGTACCATCAGGAAGCACATTTGCAATGACATATTTCAGTGTGACTGGGATAAAGTGTGTCTGTATCACCGTTTTTCTGATTGCAGGTGCCCATGGGGACATCACAATGACTCAGTCTCCAGGCTCGCTGGCTGGGTCTCCAGGTCAGCGGGTCACCATGAACTGCAGAGCCAGTCAGAGTGTTAGCAACTATGTAGCCTGGTACCAGCAGAAACCTGGGCAGGCTCCCAGGCTCCTCATCTATGATGCATCCAGCAGGGCCACGGGCATCCCAGACCGGTTCAGCGGCAGTGGGTCTGGGACAGACTTCACCCTCAGCATCAGCAACCTCCAGGTGGAAGATGTGGGAAACTATTACTGCCAGCAGGGTAATAGCTTTCCGCACACAGTGCTTCAGCCTCGAGCACAAACCTGCTCCCCGGGGCTGAGGGTCAGGGAGGCTTTGCTGTACCAGCTGCTTCCTCTTCGCTCATCCCTGAACATGTCTGTTCCCCTATCTGCCTGAGAAGTCACTTCTGACATACTCCTTGCAGGGCTTGTAAGGCACAGCAGAAAATGAAAAGAGCTGACTTTTCCTGCATCCTCCAACCTTTTAAAAAAGATTTTATTTATTCATTTTCCAGAGAGAGGGAGAGCACAAGCGGGGAGAGCAGGAAGCAGAGGGAGAAGCAGGGTCCCTTCTGAGCAGGGAGCCCAATGCAGGACTCTTTCCCAGGATGCTGGGATCATGACCTGAGCTGAAGGCAGCCACTTAACCCACTGAGCCACCCAGGCATCCCTCCTGCATCCTTTTTTGTGGGAGGTTAGTGAAGACAAATGCTGTGAAGATGTCTTAGGGATGCTGTTGGGAGTTTTTCTGCCCCAGGAAGCTGTGTTTTTCCCAGGATCCCATGGCAGGAGTGAGCCAGGAAGGTCTGTCTTTAGCCTCTGACAACGGGCTGTGAACTTTCCACCTGGCAGATCAGTTCTCCCTTCCTGCTCCTCTTGGACTCTGGGACATTTCTCTTTTATTTCCTTATTCTCTTTTCTTCACCCTCCATCACTCTCCCATCTGAACCTTTCCAGGATAAAACCTTTGAACTCGCCTATTCAGAATCTCCCATGTGGAAGGTAGTGTCTCTCTCACTTTTTCCTTGCATGGGCCCTGTTTCCCAGCCTTCCTGGGCAGTGTTCTGCACATTCATTTCTGCTCCATCTCCTTTCCTACCTCCCTTTTCTCTCTTCTCCCTTTCTCCCAGGTGTACTCATTCTCACAAAGGCAATTCTCTCATTATTTTTTTTATTAAGATTTTATCTATGTATTTATTTCTGGGGAGGAGTGGCCCAGGGAGGTGGAGAGAGTCTCAGGCAGACACCCTGTTGAGTTGGGAACCTGTCACCGCTCCATCTCACATGCCTGAGATCATGACCTGAGCCGAAACCAAGTGTCAGACCCTCAACAGACTGAGCAACCCAGGAGCTCTGATGCCTTTGTCTTTAATCCTGTCACTTTAGGAACACGGGATACTGTACCTCAGCACCTTTTTCCAACCTTGTCACCTTTTTCTTTAAAGTCATCCTTTGGGCATTCAGGTGTAATCTTGGGACAGAAGGAAATCACGGCTCTAAGTGTGACATAACTTGAGTCCCTTGGAAAACATTTCATGAACGTGTCCAATTCTGTGTGGAAATGGAGAATTTCTGAGCATCTTATTATTCCCTCACCTTCTTCTGACATGCATGGGTTGATGCACTTTAGCTTCAGGAAAGACCACAGCAAACATGGTCAGTGTGCTCCAAACGCCTTTACGTACAAAACAGCTTCTCTTAATAATTAGAAATCTACTTCAAGGATTGCTATTAAGAGATCTATTTTTCTCATCCAAGGTATGTTTTCTGAGGGCTTCCTCTGTGTCCAGAGCAAAGACATGTGGTTTCATCCCAGCTGGGAGAACCAGGCGATAATCAATGGCATCAGTAAACTTTTACTATGTTTTGTTGGAGGGGTTATAAAGAAAAGTAAAGAAAGAAAGGGAATAAAACCTTGCCGGGTAAGGGTGTCCAGAAACTTAAAATCAGATGATGTATTCATTAGCTAGTGTCATGTGATAAATCACCCACAAAATACAGTGGGTTAAAATGATAACATGTTTGTTGCTGTCATGTTTATTGGTTGGCTGCACAGTTCTGTTAATATGAGCCCAGGTTTGACTGATCTTGATTGATCTTGGCTGGCTTGCTCGTGTGCTTAAAGTTGTCGGGCTGATGCTCCTGATGTAGAAAGGCTCACATTTCTTTCCTCTCTTTCACATTTCTGTTAGGGGTGCTAACCATCTTGACCTAGGAAATAGGAAATGGCATACTTGACTTTAAGTGAAGATGGAGGAGGAGCTGTTAGAACCTGAAGAAGGAAAGAGAAAGAGTGAAGACTGACGAGACCAGGGAAGTGACGTATGATTGTGGGGCAGGGTGAAGGGCCTCAGGAGGTGAGTGGTCATGAATCAAAGTTGGAGCCATCGGGTTTCCTGTGTGTTTTCCTCCAGCAGGCATGTGGAGGTTTGGGATTTTGTACATGAAATGAAACAATGGAAGAGCTGAGGAAGAGCTTGCGTATAGGGAGTTGTTATAAAGAAGGATCATGGAATTCAGCTGAGGAAGGAGGGAAATGAGACTATGAAGGGCTTAAAGACAAAAAAATATAGGAAGGCCAATAGATTCACTAAAAGTTAATTTTCAGAGAACAGTAAAATTATGACTCTCATCGAGAGATAGTAATGACGAACATGGGTTGAATTATTTTACTCATATGCTATGAGGGAACTAGGAAGATGTAACTGGTTCAAAGGAAAAGTCAAAGACACAGATATATATGGCGTAAAGGAATGAACTGCAGAGAAAGGCAAGCTGGTTCTCCAAGGTGAGGTAAGATGTCAGTTAAGTCACTATCAGATAGCACAGAATCATCCATCTATCTGTTACCAACAGTTTATAAAGAGTTGCAAGATAGCTCAAAGACAATGACCAGGGTTGGACCCTGATTACCTGGAAAGTTATGCTACGGAGATGCCAAAATTTCTATGGAAACACAACATACATTTTTCCTATAGATTTCAGGTCTTACTGTAATGAAAGCCAGAAATTATTGGCGGTGGCATAGCCAGTGGTTTGAGCTGCAGAGTTCTTAGAATGGGTCAAGGCTGAGATACTCAACATTTAAAAAAACCCCTTTATTTATTTATTTATTTATTTGAGAGAGCGGGAGAGAGAGAGAGAGAGTGAGCGAGCATACCTGAGCTCATGAGCAGGGGGGGATGCAAAGGGAGAGAGAGAGAAGCAGACTCCCTGCTGAGCAGGGCTCCATCCCAGGACCCCAGGATCATGGCCTCAGCTGAAGGCAGAGGCTCAACTGACTGAAGCACCCAGGCACCCCTGAGTGCTCAGCATTGTAATGATGGAGAACTTGTCATGATTTTCTGATGGTGCACCTAAGGCATGGCCACGAGAGTGACTGATCAAGATTGGGTGGGGAAGAGACAATTGGAGGAGGATCAGCCAAACAACTGAGAGATCAGGTAATGGAAGGTCATATACTGAATACACTGAAACCACCAGGAATTGTGATAGGGTATGAGAGGCTCTAGGAGGTGGGAGCTAATATATTCCAGAAACCAGGAGAGACTTTGGGGCTGGTGTTTGTCTGTCATAAGGGGTGATCCTAGAGTGGTGTAGTCTACCTATCTTGTTTCAAACACTGTTCTTCCAGTTTTTAGGCAGGCCGAGAAATCTAGAAGAGGCAGAAGGGGGCTGTAGGAGGTGTGTGAGCAGGCTGCCAGGGAAACAGAAGCTCAGGGCACTTTTAGAAGAGACACGGTCTACTGCGCATCTCAGTGGTTTGGAGGGCAAGTGTTGAGGGAGAAGGTGTCCAGGTGGTGAGTCTTTATCTCTCCTGTGTTCCATATTTTTTGTTTGCCTCTCTCTTATAATCTGTTTTGCTGTTCTTTCCAAATTTAAAATGTTTTCTAGTGACAAAAGCAGCCTGCTCTTTGCTCCTGGTTTTGCACTAGAAGTCTTTTTTTTTTTTTAAATGTTAAAAATATGTTGGGGAAAAAATGATGTGCATTGGTTCCAGCACAAGGACAGACCGAGATCTAGTGTTTTCTCCTTCATGAGATTTTTTTCCTCTTTCCTCTGGATTAAAATTTGAATAGCAAAGTCTGGACCTTGATCTGGAAGCCAGATTTCTACATATTTCTACATCTTTCTACATATAAATGAAATCATATGATGTTTGCCTTTCTCTGGACTTGCTTCACCTCACAATACCCTATTGGCCCATCCATGTTGTGCCAAATGACTAGTTTTCATTCTTTTTATGGCAGAGTAATATTTCATTGTATATATGGACATCGTCTTTACAGGATTAGGAGCTTATATCTGCTATGGGTTTACAAGTCTGGGAGCTTGAAGAAAAAGTTTTTCTAATCCTTCTCAGCCATATTTCCTGTGAGGTTAGTGTGTATAGAATGTTATCTAGAGAATACAGCACAAAGACAGTTAGTGTAACTGGGAAGGAAGAAATTCGGAGAGTGCGAAAATAAGCAATAATAAGTTATGAACAATATTAAATATTATCCTACTGAAAATATCACAAAATTTCTTAGCTCAAAAATGCATGTAAATTGTGTTGCCACACATATGCCTCAGGTTTCTGATGCTCAGGCTGAGTACCTGTTCCTGACCCCTACACAAAAGCCAGGAGTGTCAGGTTGAGGTTCATGGCAGCTCTGCCTGCCAGCTCACTGCTCAGCCCACAGGCTGGTCATGTCCCTTCCACAGCTGGTTGTGCCCCGTTGAGACTATTGCTGCCAAGGGGCCAGGACTCAGTCCAGAGCACTCAGCTGCACGTTACTGCCCTGAGTTCCCCAGCACCTGCCTCTGATGTCAGCTCAGAGCCTCTGCTGTGCCTGCTTCCTGCTCAGGCAACACACGTGCCCAGTGGGGACCACCGAACCAAGAGGTTTGTGTTCAGGGCTGAACCACTGTGGGAGGAAAATGTGTACTTTGCCCACAGTAATAAACTCCCACATCGTCAGCCTCCACCCTGCTGATTCTCAGGGTGAAATCTGTCCCTGACCCACTGCCACTGAACCTGTCTGGGACCCCAGTGAAACGGTTGGAAACCTTGTAGATCAGGCTCTGTGGGGACTGGCCTGGCTTCTGCCGGAACCAACTCAAGTACGTGTTTCCATTACTGTGTACGAGGCTCTGACTGGCCCTGCAGGAGATGGAGGCTGGTTCTCCGGGGGTGACTGACAGTGAGAGTGGAGTCTGTGTCAGCGTGACCTCTCCACTGGATCCTACAACAATGAGAGATAAGTACAGGTTATGGAGAAACATTATGAGCCATTATTATGAATTAAAATTTCATTTATATTAGGCTAAATCATATTTTGTGATTGGATTCCTACTGTAAATATATCCAGTTTCCATGGATAACCCAAGAATTGCAGGGCACCAAGTGGCCACAATTTTTTTTTTTCAGCATCTCACTATAACACTGTTCTTTGTTCCCTTTAATTTCTCATAATTTTCACAGATTTCAAAATTAAATTCCCCTCTTAGAGGGCAATCTCACCCCTGGACAGGGCACAGATAGGGAGTAACAGCACCCAGACAGCTCACCCTCCCCACCCCAATCTCCCATCTCCTCCCCACTCTGCTCTTACCTGGGACCCAGAGCATCAGCAGCCCCAGTAGCTGAGAAGGGAACCTCATTTTGAGATGCTGAACTGATGAGTCCTAGTAAGTAGACACAAGGTCAGAGCTGACCTTTATGTCAGACTTCCAAGGTAAGGTCCTCCCCAGGGGACAATATGCAAATCTTGTGGTGGGTGTGGCTGAGAGGAAAGAGCCAAAAGCAGGGCTCAGGTCCCTCTCCTGGGAGTGCAGTAACTTAAAATGGCATCTGTGTTTGCAGGGAAACTAACAGAGACAAATTCCCTACTGCCTGTGCGGGAAGCAGGATCTCTCTGTGATAATCAGGATCTGTGGCAGGACACAGTGCTCATAGACCTGCCTTCTGAGAAAGCTCCAGAGACCCTGACTATACAGGCACGCATGCCCAGAGGCCATTTCTGGAAGGTGAATGGCCATCCTGCCTGGATTCCTGTCAGCTAATGTCCAAGAGGAAACAGATCCCACTCTAGCTGATTAGCCAGCAATCTCCAGATCCCAGGATAAACTGGAGAGAGATCAGGAGTCTCTGGGATCTGCTGTTTCCAGGTTAATGGTTTACATAATTTATTAATGTTATTAATGAATTAAACTCACCCTGAGACCTCGTGAATTATCTACTCTTTGAGAAGATGAAAGTGAGAGGAACTTGACAGGTAGAAAAGAATCTCTCACTTACACAAGGAGAACTCATAGTCCTGCAGGAGAGAATAGGAAAGAAGACAGAATTATACGCTTCAGGCAGTGTATGAAGTTTGTGATAACCGATTGTTACAATGTGGTGTGTATCCTGTCATAGTTCTGTGTCCCTCCCCAGAGAGACTGATAGATGGATAGGTGGATAGTAGGCAAGATAGACAGATGATAGAACATACATACCATATGGTACATATTAGATAAGGTAGACACACACACACACACACACACACACACACACACACCGTATAAAGCAGAGTGATTTCTTAAGTCAACATTTTCTAAATGGATGGACAGAATGAAGAATGTTTCCCATTTCCCAGAAAATAATGTTTCCCCTTCCCATACAGAGGCTTCCTCATCATGTGTAACAGATTTCTGTTAGGGGGTCTGGTTCCTTGGTAGTTCTGTGTGAGAAGCTGTTGTCTCTCACTTGATTTTATGTTCAGCATCCACAGCTCTGAGTCTATAGTTGAAAATGAGATTCTGTAGGTGAGAATAGCAAGGACTGGGATAAAACTTCTAATAATCTGGCATCACCCTTACCTATGACGGACATTTTCTGAGGTCTTTGGTGAACCACAATCACCGTGGGACAGGGTGCGTGGTCTAAGCTGCTTGGGGCTTCAGCTTACCAACCATCCTTCATTAAGGCTGGGACATAACCTGATGCTTCTGTGTGTGTCAGCCTGATGTAGGTGTTAGTCAGGTGTTGGTGAGTGTTGTGTCAACCTCAAATTACCTGACAACTCAAGTCATTGTCGGACAAACAAAATCCTGGAGAAACTGAAGGAATAGAATTTGTAGTTCTGTTAGACTCAGGTGAATCAAATCCAAGGTCATACTGAATTAAAGAATTACTGAATACATGCAAGTCCAGGCAAGATTCCACAACAAATCTCGGTCTGAATATCTTCTAGGAAATCCTCCTAGAATGCGATTTTGTACCATAGTTAGAAGAACTATTATGTAACAATGGTACTGTAAGTAAACCCTGAACTCTATGGAGGGACTTGGGTGCTGATGACAGGTTGTGACAGAACTAGGACTAATAGCCCACGTCCTGTATATTACTAGTTGTCATTTTGTTTACTCTTTCATGTGTTTTCTCCCTTGATCTTTTCTTAGAGTGCTAGCCAAGCAATCCTGAATCTTACTCTTGAACATGCCGGCCCACCTAATGAATCCTGCTGGTGAATGATTCAGAAAGTTAAACCAGTGGAAATGAATAAAATCAGGAAAAAAACAAAAAGGACAATATAAGATAATATCATAAATCTTAAGATGAGTTTGGAAACTATTCATTACACATGTTAAATTAAGAATCACAATATCTAACACTGTGTGTCAAATATACTAAGGAAATCAGAATCACATTACCCATCACCATATGTGAAACCTCAATGTGTGGAAATTTGGCTGAAAATTATTCATCCACCATGTTTATTTGCTGTGTATCAGTTTTGAAACTATTTTTTGTACAATGTTTTCCTACAAATGCTTGAACTTCAACAATATTTCCTACAAAACGTAACATGAAAACTTTAAAAGTCTCCTTTTGTGTTTGGTTGCTTATCTCATAATTTCTTGCCCTGAAATACCTAAAAAATGCAAAAACCTTCTACAGCTTCCTCCTTGACAGAGAAGGTTTTGAAATTTTCCTCTGCTAACTGTAGACCGAAGAAAGACTGTTCCTAATTCCTAAGAGGAGTCTTTATCTCCTGTGTATGTAGGAACTTTGTTGTACCCTGGACAATAAAAGTGACTTCATCGACATTGGTCATTGCACAAAACACAGAAATCATCGACATCTGTAAGGGATGTAAGAAGAACCACCATGAGGTCCAGGTGGGGACCAGGACTCTAGGAGCCTCTAATCTTGACCACCATCACCTCAACCAGCAAGGACTTACACAGGTGGGTTTCATTGCACTTTTGTCTCTTCGCCAGGGGACATCTCTTTGGAATCTATAAAACTGGAAGCCAGTGTGTAATTTGTGTCCCTTGGGTCAGTTCTCTTGCTACTTAGTTTATGTGAGACCATTATTCTGGGGTCAGGCTGTGTGGGTCGGGAGTGTGATGCTGTTATACATTGTGTAGAACTCGATCTATACATTTTCTCAGCGAAACAGCACAAAGTTATAATGCTTTGGTGAAGTTGAGAGACAACAGACTTGTGTCCTGACTGAGCCCAAATGGAAGTTCTCTCTGCCACCCAGCAGAGGGAGCGTCTCCAACAGGAGGTCTGTTGGGTAGATTCTTGGGACCTGTGACTGAAATGGGTCACCTTCTCTAAATAACTGCAAATACTCACCCACTAGAGGATGAACTCACAGAGAATAATTTTGGCTCCAGCAGCTCACATATATACGTGAATCTGTTGATCCTCTGACTTCAAAAGTTATTTCTGAACCATGTGAAGAAGGTCATTTATGAGATTCAATGATCTAGATATTCCAAAGCCTTGGTCTCCATATACATAATCTGAATTCCTTCCCAATATTGTAATTTCTCTTCTTTGTTCTTTTGGAATAAGTAAATAACTAAATGACTTTTGTAGGACTGAGATTCTTGTGAGCCCTTTGAAGAAATGGGAGAAATGTCTTATGTCAGATGTGAATGTTATTCTTGTATTGATGTTAATCCTTGGTCAGGGCGCCCAGTCCCCACACTCTAATCGGGGAAAATGAGACAGAAGTTCCTTTGACCACAGGCCACTTCATAATCCCTCTATTTAATAAACTTTTAAGTCTGTGTAGCAGTTTGCTTCCCCAACCCCAAAGTGTCTCCTGTGATGGATGGAACTTCTGTCCTGAGGAATTCTCATGAACTCCTACAGCTTTCTCGTCAGTTAACAAATACTCTTCCACTGCTTTAATTTGAGATGGATTGTTTCTTTGTGTGTTTGCTTTTTCTCTGTGGAAAGTTTGCTCCCTTGTCTTCTATGCCAGAGCACTGCTTTCCCCCATGTGTCCTCAGGGCAGAGAGGACACATTCTGAGCTCAAGCCCTAAGCCCCCTGTTCCTTAGGGAAAATAAAGAAGCCAGATTTTCTCAATACATCTATGGCAAAACCTTAAGGTCTTTCCTTTGAGAACTGGCCTTCCCCCGACTCAATGTGCTTGAGAGTAGGAACTGACTTAGGTCTAGGAACTGAGTCAGAAGCTGTGACTTTAGGCTTCAGCAACCCTGAGCTAGAGTTTGCCAGTTTGAGAGACAAAATACTCTGAGGGTCAGCACATTGACTTAATTTCTCATAACAAGTGCTCAATTATCTACTGCCACATTCTCTCTTTCTGACATCATTCTGTCCCTGTGAATTTTAGAAAATGGATAGCTTCTGCCTATGCAGTTTATTCTGACCATGTGGTCTGTGCTACTCTCTGAAGTCACTGGTCAGAGGCATTTCTTTCCAGAAAGCAGACTCACATCGAGTTTAGCATGTCTGACACTGGCTGGGGAATGTTCTTGACGTCACCATCTGTGGAAGGAGAATGCAGGATTGGGCAGAGGGGGAGTGGAGCTCGGATGCAGTAGAACAAAAGTCTAAGCCAGCCCCCCAGTGGGTGCAGCCATGTGGTCATGTGGTCGCTCTCCAGAGTGGACCTGACTGGGGCACATGGGTGAGATCCTTACCGATGATATCATTGCTTCATCTCCTGCTGTACACGTGTGATGCACCTGCCAGAGGTGCAGGCCTTTTCATAGTGGTTCATCCTTTCTCCTCAGATTCCCTCACTTTCACCTTTATTTTTGTTCTTTAGGAATGTATGGAGAGTCCATCACATTATTATTATTTTTTTCCATCACATTATTTTTGTCATCACTCTGGGACTTTGGTTTTTTATTAGAGGAATTTTTTTAAAATTTTTATTTATTTTTTTAATTTTTTTTTATATTCAGCATAACAGTATTCATTGTTTTTGCACCACACCCAGTGCTCCATGCAATCCGTGCAGTTTGTGACAGGAAAGAAAAATGAATTTAGCTTTGTTTCAGGAAAGTCTATTAATCTGGATCTATGTCCATTCCATGTCTATGTTTTGGGAGGAAACTGGTGTCCCTGCATATTGTGGAGAAGGTGTTCCCACTGTCCCTGGGCACAAGGAACCACCCGGGGGTGGAGAAGCTCCAGTGCGCAGAAGCCAGGTGGCGGTCCCTGACCAGCTGTGTTCAGGACACCAAACACTTTCAAGATGGAGTTTCCTCAGGGGCACAGCCTCCTGGCTTTGGGTCTGCTCTGAGTGGCTTCGTGTCCACACTTCATCCTGCAGAGCAGCTGCCTGTGGCTCTGCAGGATGGCATGGAGACCCCCACTTGAGAAGGACTAGGCATCGGGAGTGTCATCGTCTAATGGGAGTGAAGAAGGGACCTCTGTCTCTGACCAGCTGTAGACAAGGGGTCCATGATTCTGTCCTCAGGTGTGATTAGTTTGCTAGAGCAGCTCACATCACTTCGAGATACACCTACTTATGTTATCCAGGTTATTAAAAAATATGATAAAGGTTCAGATGAAGAGCTAGATGGAGAGATACACAGTGGGGACTGGGAGGATCCTGAGTGAGCAGCTTCTGTCTCCAGGGCTTTGGGATTTGTCACCCTCCGTTTGTCAATGTGTTCACCAGCCTGGGAGCTCTCTGAACCCTGCTCTATTGAGATCTTATGGAGGCTGTGCCAAAGAAAGAAGTAGGCTTTGTTTATATTCAAATAATGACCTTCACACTTCTTCACCAGGCTTTATACTCTAATTTCTTTGTGATAAAGAATAATGGCAGGAGATTCAAATCTTATTTTTTTTATCACCTCCTTAAATATATGTCTGTTTTGCAGTATTCTCATGTCTCTAGAATTTTCCCAGCCTTGCTTCTAGGACAGCCCCAGCTTCATTCGCAGCCACCAGAATGGTGCAGGGAGGGACTATCCTGTCCATGTCCCTGTCAGCTTGGCTGAGGTTGTCACTGTGCAGGAAACGACTACATGTGTCTTCAGCATATCCAATCCTATGGCTGACATGGAAGAAGGAGGAAGAACATGTCTGTGTCCGGACTGTGCAGTTTCTGCTCTAACTGAATCTGCTTTGGTCCTCACCTTGCTGAGCGGCTCTTCATGCGTCCTGGCCAGAGCGGACTGGTGAGGTGGGGCAGGTCGGGTCTCAGAGCAAGATGGGATCTCTGTGTCTACTCTCGTGCTTTCTGCTGCTCTGTGCTCCACCTGAGAAGAGGAAGGTGGGTGGAAATGTTACTCCGAGTGTCCTTGCCATGGAAGCTGGGATTGGGAGTCACAGAGGGTCTCATGATGTTAGACATGTGCCTGAGAGACTCTTTCTCCGAGAAACTGATCCTTCATCCCAAAGTACCACCTCTGAAAATCCAAATACATACACACATTCGTGTGGATTACATTAAGTCCTGTATTTGTGTTGACTTTTGCATGGCTAATGCAATCGCAGATTGTCCAAATGGGAAATTGAATTTTAGTAATGGAGACAGAAACAGAGCAAACATTTTTCTAGGATAATTTATTGCATTGGCAATTAGAAATAAAGTGTAAGCTGAACGTGCATAAGAGAGGACATGCATTGTTAACTACCTGGTCTACGCACCATACAGACCCAAAGATAATAAATCTTTGCGAAGAGAAAGTAAAGGAGACCTGAATAAATGGAACAATATGACATTTTCATGCATCCAAAGACTCAGTATGTCTGTCTCAAGAAATTGATCCTTAGTTTCAATGTACTTCCAATAAACACCCAGTTACTTTTTTTGCACATTATAAAATGTATAAGGAATTCTGAGCTAAAAAGAACCAAGACAATTCTGAAAAAGAACAATTTTGAGAGAATACTCCATTGATTACCAAGACTTATTTAAATACACATGGGGCTCCTGGGTGGCTCAGTTGGTTAAGCATCTGCCTTTTTGCTCAGGTCCTGGGAAGGAGAACTGGGTCTGGCTCCTGGCTCAGTGGGGAGTCTGCTTCTCCCTTGCCCTCTGCCCCTCCCCCGCCAGCTCATGTTCACTCACTCTCAAATCAATAAATGAAATCTTTTTTTGAAAAGACTTATTTATAGTCACAGTAATTAGGGCACTGTAGCATGCAACAAAGATGTAAGAGAGAGCAGGGGAATGAAACATAGTCCACGAACAGACATATATCTATGGGGATGCTTAATTTGTGACACATGACTCCTAGGACAATTAACAAAGGAATGTTCTTTCTAATACGATGGGATGGTTCAAGTGGATATTCCTACTGAAAGAGAAATGAAATCTGATCCCCTACTCTGTGTCATGTCCAAGAACCCAATCCAGCTAGATTATAGAACTAAATTCCAGTGATAAAGCTTAGAAAAATAATAAGTAGTAATATATTCATCAATTTGAGCTATGAAATGGCTCTTCAGATAAGACATGAAGGGTACTCTGTATGAAAGATTGGTAATTTGGGTGGCATCGAAATTGTCACAGGTTTCAAAACTACCAGTCAGATAAAGCACAGAGTGGATAAAGATGTTTGCAAATACCATAATTGAAGCAGCCATTCCATTCTAGATCAGTAACTGGTTGTTTCCAGTTTGACAGCAACACTGTCATGACATTCCTTGAGCACGTACACTCTCAATTCTGTTGTGTATATCAGAGTAAAAAAGTACTGAGCCCCAGGGTGTGCATATATTCCTCATTTGTAGATAATCACAAACAACTTTCCGACACGAATGTGCCGATGCACATTTCAGCAGCAGCATGTGAAATGTCCACTAGCTCTTCAGCCTCACCACAACTTAACCTTGGCAGTTTGCTCAACATTATCCCATCTGGTTGTGCCGTAGCAACAACACAGTGAGATTTTCATGGGCAGTTCCTGCATTACTTATCAAATTTACCCCCTTTGTATACAATTACTTACCATCTTTGCACAAATAATTCCTTATTGTGGCTCTTTTTTCCCCCTTACTTGTACTAGTTATTTCTCTAGGCTTATCAGAAGCTATTTGATGATTATATGTGTTGTAGATATCTGGGGCTTCCATGATTCGATCTGTGTCCAAACTGAGGCAGATCTCCCCCGAGAGCACTGACCCAGGCATTGACATGGGCTCTGGACAGCAGGGTGGGCTGCAAAGGGCCATCTGGGCTTCCAGCTCCCGAGACCATTTCCTTCCTTTTCTTTGCCCTTGAGCAACCCATCCCCAGGTACTGATGGCAGAGGAAGCCAAAGGCTCAGCCTGAGGGGAGGATTTCTCTCCTGTGTCCTCCTGCCTTACCTATCACTTAAACTCCTCCAGATGGTGCTTGGCACAAGCCCATTGAGAAGAAAACGGAAGCTATTTAACTCTCGCTTTCCCAACCTTTTTTGTACATATCAAGGAAGCAGTTTTATCACTGCTACTCCAACTTCCACATAAATGGTCATCACATCAGGAGTTAGAGCTTACTGTCAGTCACACATTAACCATCCAAAGGTCCTGATATTATCAGAGATGTCCCTGAAGTCACCCCATTAGGGCTGGGGACAAAGCTGCATTGCTTATGGAAGTGTGATATTGATCCCGTTCACTAACTTCCCATTTTCTCAGTTTCTGTGTCTTTAAAACTCTGACAACAATGGTTCTGTTTGCAGTTTAAACAAAAGTAAGGTATTTAGCACTGTATCAAATATATAACATATATTATTTTTTATTTTATTATTATCACTACTGTGTTCAGTGTTCCCATAATCATGGTCATCTTAGGTGTACTGAGGAACCTAATAAAGGGACATGTGGAAGACAAACTTAGAACTAATCCAAGTATGTCTCATCGACAACCACATTAAGATCTAGGGCTGTTTTCTAGGGCTAAGGAGTTAGTGTCATGACCATATGTTTTAATAATGAAAGCTTGACTAATAGATTAAATAGATTAAAATAGAAAACAAAAGTATGTTGTATGCATTGATGGTAAGAATAGCTTCATGGATATTTTCTCTATTAGACACATGCTGTGTAATGTATGCAAAGATGATCCAAAAATAAAAGGGACACTGTCTTAAGAAATGTCTGAAATACACTGAGGCTTGCCCACTTTTCCTATAAGTTATAAGACTTCTGTACTATTCTTGTGAATGAAAAATTGTGATGTATTTATATAATAGTGAACTGTTCAGCAGGAAAAGAATGAATGGTAGCCACACCAACAACAGAGATGAAATTCAAAGAACATGTTGATCCAAAGAAAAGAAACAAGACATTAAAAAACTATGTACTGTATAATTCCACTTATATGAAGTTCAAAAACAGAGAATATCGGCTCAATATGGATAGAAAACAGAAGAGGGGTGGCCTCTCATGGTATGTGTGTGGGGGGTGGGCATGGAATTGACAGGAAAGGAGCCTGATGGAGCTTTTGGGATGCTAGAGACAGTCTCTGCCTTGATCTGTGTTTAGTTGTACTATTTTTTTTTTTTAATGAATGTAGTTAAATAATGAGTAGAAATTATGGAGACAAAACAACCGATACTTTTTCCATCTACTTCCTTTACAACCACTGGTATGTTGAGTAACGTAAACTCTGAGAACCCCTGATTTCTCATCTCTAGACGATTATTGCGAGATGAATTGCACTAGATGAATGAGTCCTTCATGCAATATTCAATACATAGTAAGTCCTCAAGATTTCACTCAATGGCAGTGGGCATTGTAGTTGTTGATGTTTATTATTTTTATTAGTGGTAGTAGCATTACAGTAGTAGTGCCTGAAGTATTAGTATTAACATTTGTCGTACTAGTATTTGCAATACTAGTATTGGTCGTAGCAGTATTAGTAGTAGTAGTAGTGTTTGCTTGGATGCGGGTTCCCTTTTTTTGCCTACTTCACAGAGCGTTTATCAGAGATATGGTTCAAGGTCCATCCTGTGGATGAATTCTGTTGCAGGCCTGCAAGAGAAATTTCATTTTAGAATTCCTGAGGTTTGGGATTTGTGTTATCAAGAAAGGAAGCTTTCGAAGGACAAAGTCCCTTGATCCTTGAGCCCTGCTAGCCCTTCCCCAAAGCATCTCCTGCTCGGATGAACAGACCACAGAGCAAAATGCAGCTGCCGGAACCACCGCCAGCACAGCCCACTGCTCCCTTTGCCGTCCAGACCCAGCCCGGAGGTTGGGGCTGTAGCACCCTGGGAGGAAGGATATAATCCTGCTGGCAGTAATAACTAGCAGCATCCTCAGCCTCTACCGTGCTGATTTTGAGGATGAATTCTCTGTCCGACTGAATGGCAGAGAACCAGTCTGGGATAACAGACTTGAGGTTATCAGCATCATAGATGAGATGCTGAGGAGCCTGGCCTGTTTTCTGCTGATACCAGCTCAAGTAATCGTTGACGCTTTCCTTGGCCCTGCAGGTGTTGGACACACCCTCTCCCAGGGACAAGGAGAGGAAGGCCAGAGACTGGGTCAGCCCCGCGTGCCCACGGGCAGCTCGGTAGAGAGCAAAACACAAAGTCACCATTGTTTACCAGGTCCCACTCCATGTTCCTCCCAGAAGATTCTGGCAGCCCTGGTCCCCTAATCTGAGAGCACCTGGGTTTACGAAGGGAGAGGAGACCCGGGGTCAGGGAATCAGAGGGAGGATCCCTGGGGAGATCCCACAGCCAGGAGGAGAGGACTCCCACCATTTCCAGGATGTCCCCTGCACTCCCTTCCTCACCTGGGAGGCAGGCCAGCAGAAGGCAGAGGAGCTGGGTCAGGACTCCCATGTTCGATCTGCAGCCCAGCCTGAGGCTCTTTTTTTTCTTTTCTTTTCTTTTTTTTTTTTTAAAGATTTTATTTATTTGACAGAGGGAGATCACAAGTGGGCAGAGAGGCAGGCAGAGAGAGAGAGAGAGAGGAGGAAGCAGGCTCCCTGCAGAGCAGAGAGCCCGATGCGGGACTCGATCCCAGGACACTGAGATCATGACCCGAGCTGAAGGCAGAGGCTTAAGCACTGAGCCACCCAGGTGCCCCCCTGAGGCTATTTTTTGCCTCAAATGTCTGAGCAGCCTCTTCATGAAGATGCTGAAGAGCAGAAATGGGCTCTGGGGGAAACATGCAAATCGCTGAGCGGTTGGGCAGGTCCGTGGCATGTGCAGAACCAGTGCCTTTTGGGGGATCACACAGAGCAGGGTTCGCATCTCATCCCGGGGGATCTTCACCCCGCTGTTTGTCAGAAAAAAAAAGTCTCTATATTTTGTGATCCTTGTCTTTCCTCAGAGTCCAAGAGTTTGTGATTAGAACAGGGGGTCTTCCTCCTAAGAATGAGAAATGAAAAGAAGATGACTCCCTAAGACCTAAGCTTTCCTATGAATACACACTTTTGTCTGTGGGTTTTCCAGGACATTATGCTCTAGAAAGTCCTGGAAGCCTCCATCTTTATACCTTACCTTGGATGGATGCCGTGAGCCCCAGGGGAGAAGAGGGAAGGAGCTGATGCCTGGGAAACAAGCCCCCCCACCTTCATACAGATCCAGTGGTATGATTAATACCATTATTTTTTTATTCTCATAAATGACCCTAAATTTGGGTGAAATGTATTTGGTGAAACCTAGATGCTGACTCCATTCTTGGTCTATTAACTGTTTTTACATGAAAATTAGAAATGTGTGTAAAAGGGTGTTAAGTACCTTTATCTCATCTACCTTTGTGATTGAAAAGGTTTTATTCAGAACCCATTATATTATGATTACATCAGTAGATCATCTGGGCTCACTGGGGCTCCCAGGATCATCACCCGCTTGGTTCAACATAAAATGCCCCAGAGCTGCTCTTCCCAGAAGACATCTACAGGGCTGCTCAGGTGGGAAGCGGGTTATTGTGAATCACCCTCAATCCTGAGTACCTTGTGATTTTTTTTTATTTGAGCTTTACATTGCAAGCCTGTGGGATTCTTTGAAGTGAGAGGGTTCTGTTTGTCCAATTTTTTCTCAGGTCAAGATCCACAGCATCTCAGATGTCCTCTCTCCCGCTGGCAGCCTCTCAGGACCCACAGTTGCTCCCATATGGTGGCTCAGAGGGTGGCTGTCTATGTCCCTGTGTCCAGCCACAGCCCTGAAGGTGAATTCCCATCATAGCGCACAACCAGCATTTGCAGACGAACCTTTAAACTCCTGACCTCAGAACATCAGGGAAATCTGTCCTCCCTCTTAGCGGCTCTGTGGCCGAGAGGACCAGTGCTCTGTGTTCTGCGGGTGCCTTTCGCACATGAGTCAGAGGCTGTATCGTGCTCAACCTTCCCAAAAATTCCCTGCACAAATGCCAAGCTCTCTTAACTATTTCCACGTGATTTAAAATCAGGCAAAAAGAAAACCACCATTTTATTCATATAAACTTCCTAATGTTGAAGTATTTTTACCTTCTTGCTAATTCCTAATATTCTTGAAATTTACTATATCCTGCCACCATATTTTTATAATATAAGGGGAAGAAAATATTAAAATGTTATCTACATTTATGGATTTATGTGTGTGGGTGACATTGATCTATTTATTCTTTGTCATGTTATCTTTTCATATCTTTATATCAGCATTAACTTTTTATAAAAATGTAGAAAGATTATTCTCTATATGATTTAATATAGAAGAAATAGTTTGTGGGGTGCCTGGGGGGCTCAGTGGGTTAAAGCCTCTGTCTTCGGCCCATATCATGATTCCAGGGTCCTGGAATCGAGCCCCACGTCAGGCTCTCTGCTCAGCGGGGAGCCTGCTTCCTCCTCTCTCTCCGCCTGCCTCTCTGCCTACTTGTGATCTCTGTCAAATAAATAAATAAAATCTTTAAAAAAAATAAAAGAGGAGCGCCTGGGTGGCTCAGTGGGTTAAGCCTCTGCCTTCAGCTCAGGTCATGATCCCAGGGTCCTGGGATCGAGCCCCGCATCTGGTTCTCTGTTCCTCAGGGAGCCTGCCTCCACCTCTCTCTCTGCCTGCCTCTCTGCCTACTTGTGATCTCTGTCTGTCAAATAAATAAATAAAATCTTAAAAAAAAATAAAAGAAATAGTTTGGGGGAATTCAAACACATTTGTAAAGCCAATGTATACCATACAGAAACATTTTTATTCATACTGTGATGCATTTAAGGGGGAAAAACTGTACCAAAGAATAAGTAATACTTCCAGTTCTAAAATAAATAATTCATGGAATGTAAGGTACAGCATAGAGAATATAGCCAATGATATTTAATAACTTTGTATGGTGACACATGGTAACTCTTATCGTGGTGAGCATTGCATTAGCTATAGAAATGTTCAATCACTATGTTGTATACCTGAAACCAATGTTGTATGTTAACCATAAATAAATAATAAATAAATAAAGTAGGTAATTGCTTTTTGCTCATTCTGTGGCTATTGCAGTTCTACAACTTTGTTCTTAAATGTTGCTTTTGCTTTTATTTGTCCATTAAAATTCCATAAAAGTTTTAAAATCAACTTGTTCCTAATAGGTTAAGAAAATTAGAAAAATGAATGACCAAATTATGTCTCCATCAAAGACAGTGTTTTGTCTTTCTCTTTGCTTTCTATGATACTGAAAACCTATGGATTTGTACAGGAATTTAGGAACCAAGCTGCTAAACCAGGCCCCCTTCCTAATAGATGTCATACAATTGTAGATTCATATCCTTGACCAGGGCCCTGGAGAGGTTGCTTTACTTATGTGTTGACATTAAAAATCAGTAGTGATGGGGCACCTGGGCGGCTCAGTCAGTTCAGCATCAGACTCTTGATTTCAGCTCAGGTCACGATCTCAGGGATGTGACACAAAGCTCTGCATCGGGCTCTGCGTGGAGTTCGGAGACTGCTTAAGATTCTTTTTCCCCCTCTAGCTCTGCCCTTCTCTCTGGCCCCCCACCAAGAATTTTTAATTTTATCATTATTCTGAATTAATAATTCTACTAGTCCACTTTTCAACCTTAAAGAAAAAAATAGCCAGTTATTTTACTAGCAAAATAAGCTTACTTGAGAAAAGGAGAAGAATTGCAATTTGGGTCAAAGCAAACTATGGCAAACTGCCGCTGAGTCTGAAGAGGCAAAAGGAAGGTCCGCTTTTATTATGCATTAGGAGAAGATTGGGGCGGATCGTTTTGTACAAATGCTCACTGGAGGACAGTTGGAGGTTGTGATGGTTTCTCATTGGCTGCAAGCAGTGATTGTTACTTGCTGCGAGAGATCATCCTTCTTTTTCTTAAAAGCAGGAAGTGAATTCCTATATGAAAAATGTCCTCCCTTGTCGAGAGAATTCTTACATTTTCTTCCTGTTGGTTATGCAGACTCTAACCATGGAATGGTATGTGTAGGAAAACTTCCCAGCTTAGATGAGGTTTCCTTTACTCTTTTCTATCCAACAAAGTCAGTATTGTTTGTCAAGGAGGATAACCACAGGGCAGGTGCATCTATGACTACCGTTGGTAGCACCCTTCTGTTAACAAACACGTAATAGCTGTGTTCTTCTCAATGACAGCAGGGCATTACCATTCTCATTGCCCTGTCCTTGTTGCCACATCACCTCTTTACAGAGTCATGTGGAAAATCTGAATATAGAATATGATCTTTGTCATGATTAGGAGATATCATATTTCTCCCTCCCTTTTTTTGTTTGAAGCTATTCTTCAATGGAGGTCATGAGCAGAGTTCCTATTTGAGGGCTCTGAGCAATAGGGATGAAATCAAGTGATATGTGTTAAGAAGCAGAGGCTGGGGACTCAGGAGTGCTCCATAGCGTAGCTTGGTTTGTGCACTGCACAAATGTGCCCAGCTAAAGAGAATTAATAGGGCTGAAATGATATGCTTCCTCTCAGACAACTGAGTATTGTCCTCTGTGTCCCACTTGAGGACAAGTGGTATTACCCATGATTTCAATTTTCAGTCAGTCTGTTTTATGTTTGTTGATTCATAGTTTCATTTAGTTGTTATTTTCTCTGTAAATTGTAAGAGTTGTGACCTATGCCATGAGAATATTAATAGATTCCACCATAAAATAAAAAAAAAGATTGGATAATATCTTATACTTGGAATTCATGACATGAATGTGGACATAGAGATAATGGGGATTTCATGGGATGTAGTGGTTTGTAGGAAGAAATAACTCCATTCAAACCCTTAGACCTCCAGTGAGTGAGAAAACATATATTCAGATAGGTATACCAGTTGGTGTATGATATAGAAACAAAGATTGTAAAGAAAATTCCTTAAACCTGGTTAGTACTTTATCTGGACACTAGTTTTTTATGGGGAGTTACTGGAATCATATTAATCCATTTAATTCATAAGATAATTGTATAAACACATCAAAAATGTATGTACATGTATGCATATTATACATATATACATATATATGCATATGGACATTCATTCATATATATAATTTCATTATTTACTTTAGATTTAATCACATGTAATAAGTCAGAATTATCTACAGAATTGATCACCATTACTCTAAGTAATTGTAGTTAGATGTTTCTACAATGGGGTGAATTTTACACGTTTAATTCCAATTTGTTTAAAAACATTTCTTTGTTTTGTATCTTCTTATGAATGGATTTCCAAGTATTCATTTTTATGCCATCGTGTTTAATAAAACCTGTCAATTTCTATGCTGAGATGTTTAAAAACTGTACTAGTTAGATTTTACCCACTATTTTAACAAACCAGACAAAAACTCAGTGGCTTGTCATACTAAGCATTTGTTTCTATAGTCATGGATGTTCATGTTGACAATAATTTGGATAATGTACTCAGGGCTCAGCTGTGTGGTTCTTCATCAGGGAGATGAATGGTTCTCCAGTCTATGGACTGTGTTTGATCTGGGGCCAAGACACAGTGTGGTGACTACCCATGGCACATCATTCTCATGGCAAGCTGTAGGAGGGTACAGAAGCCATGAAACAAACAAATCTAAGTCCAGTTATTCTGACAGAATTGCATATAATTTTCATTTATTCTTACTGTGGTCTTTGTAATTCCTTTTTTTTCTTTTTTTTTTTTAATTTCTTTTCAGCATAACAGTATTCATTGTTTTTGCACCACACCCAGTGCTCCATACAATATGTGCCCTCCCTAGTACCCACCACCTGGTTCCCCCAACCCCCCCCCCCCGCCCCTTCAAAACCCTCAGATTGTTTTTCAGAGTCCATAGTCTCTCATGGTTCACCTCCCCTTCCAATTTCCCTCAACTCCCTTCTCCTCTCCATCTCCCCTTGTCCTCCATGCTATTTGTTATGCTCCACAAATAAGTGAAACCATATGGTAATTGACTCTCTCTGCTTGACTTATTTCACTCAGCATAATCTCTTCCAGTCCCATCCATGTTGCTACAAAAGTTGGGTATTCATCCTTTCTGATGGAGGCATAATACTCCATAGTGTATATGGACCACATCTTCCTTATCCATTCGTCCATTGAAGGGCATCTTGGTTCTTTCTTGGTTAGAGTATCTGTGCCTCCATTCCCGGCCCTCCTAGACAGGCCTGAGGATCGCGTGGTTAGGCAACCTGTATCTCCAATGGCATAAATTCTCCGACTTACCCGGGATCACTGAGGAATCACTGTTTCTAGTGTCTGCTTCCCTTATTACTACATCCCCAGGTCTTTGAAAGAGTGACATTTAGACTACTTCCCTAGGGGAAGCAATTCCTGCTTGGAATAGCTAGAGTGGCTTCTCTTTTGCTGTATAGACGCCGATGGATGCCATCACCCACACTCCTAAGGTGTAATGATCTGGGGGAAAGGGAGTCTGTCAGGAGGCCAAGGATCCTCCTTGCCCTTCTCCCAAAACCCCCGTGACCTCCATATAGCTGCTGCCTCTGAGAAACTGTCTGAGCAGGTGCAGGAATCAGAGGAGAAGTGGGGGCAGCCAAGCCCCTCATGTCTGCTTCCCTGGTGGTTTATGCTCTGACCTGTAACACTGTGTGTGGGTAGCTGTTAGACCGCAGGCAGTAGTAGATCCCAGCATCTTCTGGCTCCAGGTTGCTGATGGTGAGAGTGAAGACCCACTGCTGCTGAACCACGACAGGACCCCAGCTTCCAACTTGGATGCTTCATAGATTAGGAGCTTAGGAGCTCTCCCTGGCTCCTGCTGGTACCAGGCTAACCACTTGTTAATGTTCTGACTGGCCCGGCAGGTGATGGTGACTCCTTCTTTTGGAGCCATGGACAGGACGGCAGGAGACTGGGTCAGCACAATCTCTTCATGGGAGGCTGAAACCACACAGGAAACATTAGCAGAACCTCAGGATATGTACATGGAAATCACCAGTATCTAGTTAGATTTGACAGAATACTACTTATTTTTAAAATAAACTAAATTCATCTATGGAAGGATTCCCAACGAAGAAAGAAAATCAGGCACGGAAAATCATACCGCACTTTAATCTGCTTTGACCAAATATTCTCACCTAGAACCCAGAGGAGCAGAAGGCCAGGAAGCTGTGATGGAGTCACCATCTTTCTGCTTTCAATGGGTCCAGTGTGTTCCTGCCACACACCCAAAGACTCTGTTATTAGACTCTGAGTGGCAGAAGTACTTCAGGTCTAAGAGGAAGAAGATATGCACATTATGGGGCATTTGTATTGCTTAAAATACTCAATAATTAAGTTTATCAGAAGAATCCCCCCACTGGGCCCCATTCTTCTCTGAGTATGTTGTCTCCCTCTTCTGGCCATGTGGAGATTTTGAAAGTGCTTACCCCATCTTGGCCAACTACAAGGTCTACCAGCAGGGGGCATGGCATATGGTGTAATGCAGTCCTCTGGTGGACATTGCTTTCACCTGCAGTGAAGAGTGGGTCACATCCTCAGTCTCAGCCCAGGGCTATGTTAACTCCCTGCTCTCTGCTCCAGTGTGTTGTATAAACATCCTCAGAGCATCCCGTCCGGCCATACTCTATCAATTACATCCTGTTAATTGCACATGATGAGTGAGAAGTGGTGAGGACTTCACTAACTTGCAAAAACACATGAGCTCCAACAGTGGGATCAAACACTACAAAAATTCATTTGGGCCTCCTCCCTGGTGGCTATGTCAGGGTTCCAGAAATCTGAGGAGTGCAGGCACATCCTCTCCGAAGTAAAGGACAAGTGCTTGCATCTTGTACCTCTAACCACTGAGGCACAAGGCACACTACCTTGTTGAGTGTTGAGTGTTGAGTGTTGAGACAACACATTCCACACTTGGATAAGCTACACCATTCCATTTATTAGCTAATTTTGAAGTCACTAGTGTAGAGTGGACGCAGAACCAGGAGGGACTCTGTATCAGGTTTAGGTCTCGATACAAGTGGGCCCTATGACCTCTCCTATCATTTGGTGGTACAAGCATCTGTGTCCAGGAAGGACGTTGTGGACACTCTGGCAAGCCCAGATGAAGACTCATTATAGCACAGACTTCCCAGTTCTTTGGCAAGACTTGGCCCTTCTCAAAAACAACCTAGTCACTGTTCAGCAAGTAGTTCCTAGCATAGCACAGGCCCCAGTAGACCTGTCCATGAC